>NW_003526948.1:1766420-1767414 GCF_000181795.1 Trichinella spiralis | reverse complement strand
CTGCTTCGTGTCGTCCTCGATCTGCTTCGTGCCGTCCGCGATCTGCTTCGTGTTGTCCGCGTTTTCACTTCTTCTTTTCTTCATTGATCATATCTGTAAGAATGGTAAATGTTAAATCTTAACTTTTCGCACTTTATTACACAGTGGAATTAAAAAATTAAACAAAGAATTTTGAAATAAAAGAAGTAACTGATTTTCAATTAAAGATAACCTTAACAAAATGATTATATACAGAGAGTTTCGAAAAAAAGTAAGAACGAGAAAACTTTAAATACTTTCAACAATTAAAAACCGACTTCAGTAGTTACTTAACGGGAACGTTTGACGTTTGACGATGCTGTTACATGCCACGCAAGTCAAACAAACAAGCGCACCATTACTGATTGATAATTTTCAAGCGATACTCATTTGCATACTGTAGCAATAGAAATCGGTTTGAGTTGATTGGAAAATTTTCTGGACGAGGAATTAATTCTAACCGGACGCTATGAAATTAGGAAAATTCAAACCTCAAGCACAGCGAATGACCTACATAAATGGAACTCATCGCATAATGTTTTCACTAAAATATAAGCACAATCGATGCGTATGCTGACAAACAAACTTAATCAAACAAAAGATGTAATTTACCAAATGTCTCTGATGCTGTGAAATTTGAAAAAATAATTTAAAGTGAAAAAAAGTTAATTAATTTTCAATCTTTCTAAAGATGAAGTCATACCTAATCTTAATATGAAAATCAAAAAGAACAGTTTTGCTGTGAAAAATGTCTCACTCATATACTACATACTACAAACTTGAATAATTTCATTAAACTAAGGAATAACTTCACCCTTTCGAAGTATCCTTAGCCTTGCTTTACAGATCCACAAGAAATGGCATTTACCTATCGCCTTCTCTTGTCTGCTTCGTGCCGTCCGGTGTTTTCACATTTTCTTCGCTCCATCTTAAACTGGTATAATGGATAATAAATCAAAACTTATCCCTCACTTTA
>NW_003526948.1:1709279-1766410 GCF_000181795.1 Trichinella spiralis | reverse complement strand
GCAAAGTTTAAAAAATGAAAGCAGAAAAGTGGAATACTTGGCTGTAAATGTGAAGCGGCCTTCAGCAGCTACTTAACGCCCGTAATGAACTCAGAGAACGTTCAACGATGCTACCAATTGCCACGTAAATTAAACAAACAAACGCACCCTTACTGATGATAAGGCAGCGTTGTAACGATCCTTATTTGCATAATGCAACGTTAGAAACCGGTTTTTAGTGCGTTAGTACTTTTGGCTGAAGATAAATTTTTACCTTAGCCGCGTTGCAATATGAACAGAATAAATGCACTGCTAATTTCTATCAATAAGGAAATGGCTATTATAAAATTCAAAAATGACCTTGACATTTAAAATCCAGTCAAAATATAAACTATCTGACAAAAAACGCCATAACAAAACAAAATTCATTTAGACAAAACACACCTAAGTATGTCTGAAAATTTTCTTAAGTCAGAAAACCAAGTAGCTCAAATGAAGCTAATTTTAAGTGAACACTTTGCGTGCAAAAGCTTGCCATAAGGTCAATTGAATGTGCATGTTAGCTATTGCAAAGGTGATTTTGGAAAGACCATATTTTAATAGTAGATAAACAATGCGTTCAAGGTGTATTTAATCAAACTTAATTGTACGGAAATTTGGCGTTTATTAAGTCACCTATCATCTTATTTTGTGAATTCTTCATAGAGAATATATTGAGAAATTATGCTCAATGTTGATTCTCAACTGCATTGTTAAATGATTAAGACTTAAAAATGAAAAAACTGCCACTTACTGCTAAATGCGCCTTCTTCTCATTGTTCATGTTCATGCACTTTGGATGTTGATTGAAAAATTATTTTTTAGAAATTATTCCAAAAAATAATAATGAATAGAAAGCAAATTTGTGTTTGGCATCATTGTTTGTCTTCAGTCAATTTTCCAATCAAAACACTGAGCTACCATCCACGGACGGCCTCAAACTGAAATGATTTCTATTATGTCAATAAAGCAAATGACCTCGCATGCAAATTTTTATTTTCTTCATTTCTGCTGATAAATACGGCTACTGTACATTTTTTATTGCTCGGCAAAAAGAAATGCAGGGTTTGGACGAAATCTGTCCAGTTGTTGTGGAATAATTTGCTTTTAAATTTTGCACTTTTCCTATCTCAATAGATTGGTAAGCGAGTTATTTGATTTAGGATATCCCGAGAACCTATGCATCTAGGAACTGCCGGAATACGTTTTGTTATACTTCTCTCATTGTTCCTGATCGATTGATGCCCATAAAGTCCATTTTTGGATTCCAAGGTTTCTCGACAATTGAAAATTTCATGGGCTATAGACTTGCTTTTTTTGAAAAACGGCGAAAAACTTCTTTTCGAAATTTGCAGTTTTTCTACTTGTTATACATTCGCATTGATTAATTATAATGTTTTTCAGAGTTTGGGCGAAATCTGTCCAGTAGTTGTGGAATAATGTGCCTCTAATTTTGGCACATTGCACATATTTAAATTATTGTATAACAATTATCCAAACCTTGCTGTTATTTGTTATTATTAAAAAGTATACGCCTTGTAAGAATATAATCATGATTATTGTAATTTTGAAAACAATGAATTCAAGCTGCGTTTCCAGTGGGTGAAAGCGAAATAGCTGCAACTGCAACATTGGTATTCATAAAGTGAAACGCGTTCTAGAACGACAATTCGGCCTGATTTTCTGATTGACGAGCTGTATTTTTCCAGTATTTCCATTTTGGTTTTGCGTTACTGCAATATCTCGTTTCGTAACACAGCATTTTCCAAACTCAAGCTGATTACGAGAAGGTGATTTTATGCTGATCTAGATGTACTTACTTTACTTGCACTCTACCGTATTTCATAATCAAGTTCCAATATTTTATTTATCAGTGTGGTCTTTCTCGTTGCAAATCGGCATAACGTCCGTAAGAAACAAGTTCAATTAGAATATAGCTTTGAGATAATACAGCTCAATATCTTTCTCATCTTCATGGTGTAAAAATTCTGCGCTGAGATTGCCTCAGTTTGATTTTCTTCCGTATTTCGAAGTTTGATGGTTTTTTTTCTGAACATTTTTGTGGTTTGGAATTTAATATCCGTTTTAAGTTATACTGAGATTCTCTTCACTTCTTTATCACTTTTTCTGATACTGGATATCCTTGTTTATGTTTCTAACTTTTAGGTGATTTGTCTGTAACATTTTGTATACGATGTCATCAGCAGTGGTACATGTAGAATAGAATCGAAATTGTCATATTCACAATTATTTTGATGCGGAACATGGGATGATTTTAACATGCTGCAATGAACACCATTAATTTTATAATTCAGCATTCAGAATATAATTGTTCAAAATTCAAATTATAATTCAGCAATATAACGTATATTTTCATTCGTCGGTGTTCAGTTTATTGACAATCAATCATGCGTTTATCGTGCATGGCTCATTCCCTTCGTCTAAAAACTCGACGATGCTTCCATGTTGCATTCTGAAGAAAACAACTCAAAATTTCCGCTCCTGAAGAACTGTCGGAGTCATAGCTGCTGTTACTGCGACTGCTGGTGCTGGTGCTGTCCAAATGCTGTACCGTATCCGAACGCTCGCTACCCTTTGCCTGCTGATTCGACTCTGCACTTGATCTGTACTTCTTTGCTTCATTTTCCCCATCATCAGTGTCCGTTTTTTCTAAAATTGAAATAAATAAAATGTCCCATTTTCAAATTCTTTATTCATAAAATAAATAACAGCTCGTCTGCATTCGGCAAAGCTGAAAGAGAAAAACACATGCAATAATTTACATGAAATATACCTAGATCTGGCTGATGATGACGTTTTCTTCCATTAGGTTCACCCTCCTCACATTTAGCATCAAACCGTTCTAAATAAATTAGAAAGTTTTAATGGAACGAAAAGCTTTTCAAAATAATAACATTTACTTAATTCTGTGACTTCGTCAGCACGATGAACAACCATTTCACCTTCGTCATCATTGTCTGAGTTTGCAGACACTTGTTTATCGTCGGTCATTTTCACTCGTACCTCAAACAATCAGTTATCAAGACTATCCTTTGCAAAAACTTATTTGTTAAGCATCTGTTAATTTTCTTTACTTACCTCAATAACCAACTGTCAAACCTTTAAGTATTTGACCTACCGAAAACTCAATAAGCTAAAACAAATTATTCAATAGGTGCAAGTGAAGAATTAAATAGAACTTTCTATAATTCAAGAAGTAAAATCATCATCATCATCTTCAACAAGAACAGCAACAAATTTTTTTCAAATCAAATTGCATAATTACATATGCAAAGCAGCTTATTTATTTATTTTTTCTTTCTGAAAAATTAAACCTCGCATTGAAATGCTACTGTTGCAAATATAACTTTTAACAATGGCACACTTAACAAATAATATTGTCAATAAATATTCCATTTCTTTGAGCATAGTTTCATCGACGACAACGATCCATTGATCAGCATATACTAAAACATATGAAAATGCAGAATGGAAATTCGAATTAGAAAAATTTCCAAAAAACGAAAATAATGCAACAAAAATATAATAACCAAGATGAAATTTACTTTGCATGCAGTGGAAAAATTCGCCTCATTTGAAAAGTAATTAATCAATCAAGCCTAGTATTTTATCTTGTAGTGACCAGCACGCTTGCAAAGATGGAAATCGCTTTCCCAAATTCGAAACACACATAGCTGTCAGTTCATCAGTGAAACGTTTCTCTGTGATTTGTACATTTACAAAAAATATGCAATTTTCCTTGCAATTTCTGAACCATTACACCATATACAGATGTTCATCATAGCGATCTCGTTTGTGCTGCTAAAGCTAGCAATTAAACTGAAACATGGGACAATGAAACGTTCCGAACCATCATTCTCATCCTCAGCATTCTCTAGTCAACTAAACAATCGTACATATCAAATAATAATAATTAAGTACAACTTCGTTTATTACAGTATGAAAAATACAAAATTACTTCAAATGATTTCAAACGAATGGAAGAAAATAAAATGATGCTGTAAATATTTTATATTCTACAAAGAAAACTTTGAAGTTTTTGAAGATTGTGATTCAGACGACGATTCGTTAGAACTGCATTTTAAAAAAATAGAAAATTTTTAATATGATTATTTTATTACATTTAACGGCAGTACCTTTTCCGCTTTATTGCTTTTAATAGCAGCTTTGCTTGTTTATTGACCGGTTTCGGCTTTTTCTCTGTTACCTTGGTGGTTGATGGCTCAGTTAAATTCAGCTTCACAGGACTTTCATCTGTAAGCTCAGATTGTTTCTTTCGCACTTCTTCAATAAGTTCATCTTCTTCAGATTTGATTTTCTTTTGTTCTCTTTCACGAACACAATCGATCAGATGTAAAAAGCCCACTTCCTCTTCGTCTAAGCCACGGATGCTGTGCTCTGTAAATGTACATATTTGGGAGAATAATATTTTTAACCCAGATATTTCAATAAAATTATAATTAATTTCTACAGCTGTGCAAGGGAGCATTCAAATAATTGTTCATATTGAACAACTTGCATTACTTTTAAACTCGCACTTAAAAAATCAACACGTGAAAAACAAATTCAACAAAAAATCTGCTCTCTCGAAAGCAACGTAAGTAAAGAAAAGAAATCAACACAATACACTTCTATTTGTCTGCTTTATTTCATTCAGTTAATTTACTTCTTCTTTACTACTACTACTACTACTTCTTATTTAGTCTTATTGAACGTTGAATACAAGAATTACATTTTAAACAAATAAAAAAAACAAAAGCTTTCCAGTAAAAACATTTAAACCGTTAAAAAGATTTGTGCTTACTTAATCGAACTGATTCTTCAAATTCCATTTGGCTCTTTTCACGCTGTTCTTGAAGTCTTACATACAATGGTCTGCAATCAATCTCAGGTTCAGGAGCTTCTAAATCATTTTCAATAGAAATAAAAAAATAAAGCAATAAATTGCAAATGTTTAATTAAAATTCAGACAAAGGACAAGTTTGCATTTGTAAATTAAAGTATTAACAGTCGTTTAACCAAAAAATTTAAACAACCAAGTTGAATCAAATTGTACACAATTGTGAATTCAACGAACACAATTTCACCTTTAGGTTGATCGCTTCGACGAACTCTTTCCCATTCCTGTTGACGTAATTTTCTTTCCTCACTCAACTGATCTTCAGTAACAAATTCACGTGGTTTGTCCATTAATACAACAAAATTTTTAAAGAATAACTGTGTGCAAAAAATACAAACACAAAATCAATCAACACTAAATAAAAGTTACTCAAAATTGACAGTATAAATGAAAGAAATGCTCGTGCACCATGATGAAATGGAATCAGCAAAATTATTTTTTTTCAGTACATTTAAAAATCATCTGATAAAACAATATCAACTTTCATGAAAATTGTCTTACAAAAATTTAAAAAAATGCAGGTATAATTTTGAAATTCAGATATTCAGATGAACATTCTGATGTATTTTACGTAATTTATATAACTATTTTTTATGTTAAAAACTTTCTTAGATAATATAAAATACTTCAGCTTGCTTTATTAAAAAATTATGCTTTGTGCCAATTAGTTTTGTTCAACTTTACGAATCCGAAAGAACTACAGGCACATAACCATGACTAGCTTCCTTGTGTGACATAATTCAAAATAAGTGCAATAATAAAAAAAATTAGTGCATAGCTTCATTTATAAAAATTTTCAATAAAATTTTTATGGAGTACTTTTGATGTCAAAATTGTAATTTTTCTTTGCTGTACAATAAAACTGCTTTGAAATTTTTTCAGGTCATTGCAGATCTTTAAAGCAATAAGCATATAGTATATAAATGTAAAAGATTCTTTTGATTTTAATGAACGACGCTTTCATTTTTGTTCATCCCAACATTTTCAACGAATAAATTTTTATCACCTTTCAAATAGATTTAAATAAATAAAAGTAGACTATTTGAATGAAGTTTGACAGTGAAGTATTTTTGTTTAGGGTTTCGAAATGGATAAAGTGCATTCTGTATAATTAGTTTGGAAAAAGTCTGACTGAATAAAAGTTGTTACTTTTTTCAAATTGAGCGTTTAAAAGTCGAATAAAAAATTTTTCAAGCATATGAATGAGTGCAATCAATGCCCAAGTTGCAGTTTCCCTGATGCTTGGAAGTCGTCTGATAGAGACAGAGATAGAGATGTCTTGAAAGTGAGCCACTCGTGAATGTTATGAATAATTGAGGAAAGTGCGTGTGCTTGATTTAGCGCAGTGAATGAAGAAAAGGTACAAGTTGGAAGCCAAGCACCAATAGGAACCCCTGTATAAAAGAACACTTATGACGCAGTGAAAAGGTGTTCAGGTTTATTTATTAGTGACGCTTTCAATTAGTCGTCAGTCAGGTCATAAAGTTTTCACGATAGCGTGAATCCAAATTTTATCAGCCAGTTGTATATGCAGAAGTGATATAAGGTAAACAAATTTGAAACTGACCGCTGTGTACCTGTTCAAGTGGTCAGTCAATAGTGACTGTGACAAAATTATTTATTCACAACAGAGAACGTCAGGTGACGGAAAGTGCCCGCTTTACAAAGCGGAACTGCGTGCTATTCAATTCAGCAGAAATTTTCGATTTTATGGTAAAGCTGTGCTTTTGGTCAACAACAACGCGTGACTAAGTTCATTTAAATACCAACATCCCGTCCAATGGGGACTCATTCCAGACGTAACATCGTTCGTTATGCAACCGCTCCTCAGCCTTCGCTTCTGTACGCTTTGCATTGTTTTCGACGTGATCTTTTCACATCCAGGTATTTTGAATCGATTTATTTTCTTCTTAAATATGTGTTTATTCAAATATCCATATTATTAAGGCAAAGTCAGATTTGCAATTTAACAACGAGGATTTTTTCCGGGTTGACACATTTAACACTGATAAAAAGATGTGTGTGTGTGTGTGTGTGCGTGTCTGCTCATTTATTTATTCATTTATATTTATCATTTCATGTCAACCGGATTAACATTTCATTACAATCAAATAAAAAATACAGAAATCAGATAAAAATCAAATTGTGCTTTATCTCAAAATATTTTTTCACATATAAAAAAGGAGTTGCCATATAGGAACAATCTATATATGCAACGGTAAAATCAGAACGAACAATAAATACAGGGCTGATTTTCCATAATTGATAACTGCACATTTTTACTTCAGCGCGACCAATTGTTACTGACCATGCAAAGCCGAACGCAGCAGAAGAAATATCCAACAATGCAGACCAAACTGAACAAAATATGAACATCTACAAGATGCCCAATCTTTACGCATTCAACCCGTTGGATTATTTAAATGTTAACATGTTTTCCAACGATGGCAAAGCCCAATCTTCCACTCCTGTCGACTGGTCGCCTGTGGTATTCCCGAATTCAGCGTTTCCTGATGACAAGAGCTCTGATTCGCAGAGCTTCGTCAATGTGAAACAAATTTCAGAAGACGAGCGTAAAGGTTACCAGGAAAAAAAGAGCACAGCGGGTCCTTTCCCGCCGATACACATTTCACCCAACGGCAACCCAACACCACAATTTGGACCTTGGTCCACGGGACCGAGCAATTTTTTACCTTCAATGGATAATAGTTGGATGCCAAATGTCGTCCCACAGCAAATGAACAATCAGTTTCCAATGTCACAGATGATGATGCAACCACCACCATCACCGCCGCACGGTGATCAGACAATATTTCCTCCTTCTCCAAGTACACAGAACAGCAACAACGTTTTCCCATATTCGAATGAAAACATGCCAGCAAACCAAATGCCGCTAAATTTCCCGCCTGTATCGCCTTATGCCAACAGCTTCAGCCACAGCAGCAGCAGCAGCAACAACAACAACAACAACAACAATCCCAATCCTAATCTTAATCATCCAATGATGCCAATGGATTTTAATCCAGCGGCTCACAACTTCCAACAATTCATCAACGCATTTTTTCCAAATGCTGTACCAAAAAATTATCATCAGTCAAATTTAAACTATTTCCATCCAATCGGGGCCAATATGTACGACACGAACGTATTAAACAAAGAAAAACGTCACGGCTTCATAGACCAAAATTACAATCCCAACGAAGGAAAACAGCCTCCACAAACAGAAATGCCAATTCCAGCGGTCCAATCAACTGACGATGTAAATGAACTATTTCCTGGGTTTCCATATTCAATGTTCGAACCGACGCAAGCATCATCCAGGCAAGATCAGTCTGGGCGAGAAATTGTCAATCCATCTATCCAGCCGTCCAAGCACAAGCCGTATGAAAGCAGGGCCAGTGTCGGTCGATGGACGCCGAGTTTCAGTACAGATCCATTGAACACGTTCAACCCACTGGAACCACTACTGTATCCCATAGAACACGACAGCTGGAATCCAACGCCCAACAATCATCAGTCACCGTTCTACGCATTGCCAGATTCATTTTCCAATCCTCATCGCAACCGATACTTGCAACCAAACGACAATGCCGCAAGTGACGATCAAGCAGAAAACAATCTGACGCCGTTGACGTTGCATCTGAAACCAGCAAATCAAACATCACACATTTACAACAACAATGCTGACACTGTTCAACACACATTTCAAGATGCTGAAAATACTGTTCCATCTAAAGGCGAACAACAGCACAATGATGATGATGATGATCACTTGAACAAAGCTGAAGCTTTAAATTCAACAAATCACGCAGAGCAGCTAAAATCTCCATTCTAAATTTTCAACATGCAAATTGTACTTTTCAATTTATAGCAATAAAATAAATATTAATCAGTACGCAACAAATATCGTGGCATGAAATTTGCAAAAACAAAGTCCATCAAAGCTGTAAAATGAACTGGCTCAATGATCAATGTTTAAAAGTAAAATAAAAAAAACAGTACTATTCTAATTTTTTATTATAACAAATAAATATAAACGTTATAACTGACGATAAAATATGCAAACAATATCAATTGCATGACGCAATTTAACAGCATATCCAAATGGCAAAACATAAACAAATATTATTCTAAAATGAGAAAAAAACAGTTCATTAAGCACATACAGGCAACATATACAAATTCTTTAACACAAATACCCACCGCTAAAATGCATACTGATCAATTTCAAGGACGAAAAGTATTCACTTATTATCTGAAATAAAAGTAAAATTCATTAAACCAACACGGAAAACAATCGTCTACAACAAAATATTCTTTCAATTTGTCTTCACAGTTAATTATTGTAAAACAATTTCTCACCATTAATTCTATCTCTCCATACAGATTCCCGCCCGTCGCTCGAGCTACCTGAAATAAGAAAAAAATGCTGTATGATAATTAAAAAAATATGAATAACATCAAACTTGGGAGCAAATCTAATTCCTTTTCGAAACCTGGGACCGTACCATGAACACGAATTACGTCGCCTAAAGAAAGGAGATAACCAACAGCAAATAATTAAAGTTTAAATATAAATAAAACCATCTGCATACGTAAAGTCTGAAATTCCGAACTTCCTGGTAGTTTCAATTCTGAAGTCATTTCAATCACGCCCAGTTTCATGAGTGCTAAAAGCTGACGCGGCGAATAATATCCTAAAAATAACCATCAAAAATTCAAAATATATGGTACAAAAAGCAAAATAAATTGAAACCGCTCATCCTAGGCGAATTCGCCACCCTTAAGTAGATCTGATCACCACTGTTAACCTGCGGTATAACAAATTATGATAAAAAGAGATCAGGTATTAAATACGAACAAAAGTACCTTATTTTTCTTTTTAGTATTAGAAGAAGCTTTTTTCGCTTTTGATTTTGCCTAAAACGAAAATATTTACGATACTTCTTCTTCATCGTATAAATGATAATATAATTTCACCTGCTTAAATGATCCGCTTCCTGATTCGAAAACTTGAACATCTTTAAAAACAATTTCAGCAGAGCATTGAACAATCTGCTTTTCAAGCTTGGCCTCTATTTCCACCCTGCTGTTTTCAGTTTGTCTCGCTTCTACTGTATCTGATGGCTAAAAAGAAAAAAGCACAGCAGAAACTGTTTCAATGCATATTTCTGCGCATCAACATTTACCCTGTCACCTCTGATCGCGCCGTAATTTCTAATCAAATCCATTAGCTTTGGATGAATGTCAACAGAATTTTCTCCAAGAACCACATCTGCCACTGCATTGTAATCAAACGGAAGCAAAGCATCATAAAGTTTTCTTTCTTTCTAGAAATTGCAAAAATATTGTTAAAAAAGGTTCACTAACATCATTTTCAAATTTAGCTGTTTTCCATTTCCTTTTACACCACACTATGCAACTTGTCTGTGTACGAAATAATAACCCGAATCAAACCAGTGATAATAATATTAATTTCAATAAAGTAACAAACATTAACCAAAAAAAGAATGCCAAGCTTGCAATCGAGGTATTTATTACTTGTGATGTAATCTCTAACCAATAAGATTGTTTCATCTCACCTCTCAAATTGTGCCTCTCAAGGTTTGTTTTTTAAAAAAAGAATGCCTTCCTTCATAAAAAAATACCTCTGGCAGTGAAAAGTCATAATGACGATAGCCGCGTTGCATGACTAAAAATAAATGGATTAAACGTGCAATGCAATCAAGAATCACAACACAGAACAAAATATATAATAATGCACATTCCATACCGAAAGGCCCTACTCTGCAAATGACAATTGGAATTCAATAAGAATAAATCTGACAAAACAACAACACAAATCTGCCTGCATAATTTATAAAGAATAAAATTTACATGGCGGCCTGAAAAACCCACGATAAGGTCGTCCATAGCCCCTTCGCTGGTAGTTCATATCACGTCCATATGGCAGCCGATTTTCTAGCTGTCTCAGTTCTGAATTCGGTGTCAAACGATTAGCATCATCAGCTCGCTCGTCATAGCATTCTCCAGATGATGGCTGTGAGTCGCCATATTGACCTCCAAATCGCTTTCTATCCCCACAAAAAGAGGGATCCTCAAAATGATACTGTGCACCATGATTACCGTAACCACCAGTGAAAGTTTGCCTGTCTCTCTGTTCTCCGTAGGTAAGAAAGTTGTCACCAGTGAAGCTCTGGGTATTTCCCCATCTGGAACCATAACCACTGCCCATGCCTCCGCTTTGTGGATGATGAAAATAGCTGCCACGATTCACCATCGTGGGAGATGGATGTCTGTTAAAAGCAGTCTGCATCTGGTTAAGAGGAGGCATTCGGTGTTGCTGGTTAACAACATGCCTTTGTGGCACCGATTGCATAACGCGCTGGTTTGCCCGATAGGCTGCTTCACGAAAACTCTCATATCTTACTAAAATTATGAACATCGTATACAATTCGAGAGAGAGAGAGACAGAGACACTTGTAAGTTTTAATTGTTAGAAACGATAATTTGAAATTTTACTTGCACGCTCTTCGTCTTCGTCCTCTAGCAATTTGTCAATAAAATGCTTATTGCACAACTCCAACATTGGCTTCCAAGTTTTCTTCACCGTGACATTTGTTCTTATTCTCATGAAATCATATTTGGAATACCTAGGTAAAAAACAATTAAAAACTAAATATGACAAAATTCGATTAAAAAATAAATATTTCTAATAAAATAATTACGTGACAGAAGACGATTTGTTCTTCTGTTTCTTGCCAGATGTCAGCTTTAAGTTATCAAATTTGTTCATAACACCACCAAATCCTTGCATGGCTAAAAGTGCAAACCAAAAATCACCATAAAAGGAAAACTGAAGCTGAAAGAAAGGACCTATTTCGGTGAAAAGTTTCATGTTAGTCAAAAATGCATCTATCAGTTTATAACATTTCACCAATGATAACACGCAGATGTGCAGATGTAAAGCAAAAGCAAGTGAAAAATATAAAAAGAAATAAATCAGTGTAAGAACTAAAAACTCAACGCTGTCAAGGATTTCAATTATCAGTTAAATAAAATGCAAAATTTGTTTTAATTTACCATATGAGATTGTACAGAAAAAATTGAACTGCACTAAATTCTGTTTACTCTTGTTAATAAGTTCCGAACTTAATCATTTTATTAGTTAATTTCAAAAAAATTTTCAATTCTAGAAATGATAATAAACAAAAAATTATTTTAACGATTTTTTAAATAAAGACGAATATTTCATGCTCGAAAAAATTATTATCTGCCCCCAGATCAGAAGTAATATACATAACTACACCAAAGGTGTTACTATAAAATTTAAGAAAAAACATAAATATCAAAATATACACATAAATTGAAAAAACACAATACCATTTCATGGTAAAAATAATAAATGAACCTCTTTAAAAATTTCAATTATAAGACATCTTTGAAAGATAACAAATTAATACATGAAGATCAAATAAACAGAACAAGATTAAAATAATAAAAGTTATCATTAAATATATTTCATTAGTGATAATTAAATACAGTAGCAACATAGCATGAATTTCAATTGATGAATTGAAAATTTCAATTCACTCAATCGAATATTTAAAAAATAAACAAATAGCGTAAGGAAGTTTCTTATACATGTCTATAAACTTCTGTATTGTTATCATACGTAAAATTTTATATTTAAAATGCAAAACAGTTTCAAAAAATAATGCAGCAGAATAGAAAAATTAAAGACGTCAGCGGAAAAAAAAATAACACGACAAATAAAATACAGTAAGGTTTAAATGAAATACAAAAATCAACAATCTTGGTTACGAAAAGTTACAAATCAATTACCCGATACTGCATTAAAATAAACTGTACTACTTAGTAAAATCTGTTCTTAAAAGATGAACATTTTTTTCTAAGCCATCTAGCTAATTTTTGAACTTTCAAAATAACAGAAGGAAAACAATAATTTCTGCATTGAAATGAACCAGCAGATTATACTATGTATATACATTCTCATAACCTGATGTTACTACTGAATAAAAATACAATCTATTTTTAAAGCTACATATTTTTTAAGAAAAACTGTTCAAGTATAATTAGAAGTACTAACTTGTAATACTACATCAGAGATAATAATATAGTAAGTAGAAATTAGTTGCAATAAAGGTGATGAGATGTAATTTTTCATATGCTAATTAAAAATAAATCTTTTCAAAGCTTAAACACGTCTGTATTTATAAGAGCGAAATCAGAAGTAGAAATAAAAGTAAATGAGCTCGTACTTTCAACAAAACAGAAAGAATTGTTCATTTGCAGAGTTCCATAACAGTAATTACCGTATTTTAAATAAAAGTAAATATAATACATTATTCAGCTGTACTAGTGACAATGGAAGAGATGAGTTTAATGCAATTCTAAATGAACATGCAACTCAGTATCACGAAAACAAAACAATAACACGAAACTAGGCAGAAGCACTTTCCTTAGCAAAGAATGAAGACGAAACACTACTTGACTCGGAAATTTCAAAGCGCACACCACTACGACAGCACAGTTCAACAAAATCAGTTATCCAAAAATGATCTACAGACGGTAATTACAGTAAAATGTGCAATTAGGTAATATCATATGCGTCGTCACAATGAATTTATTGAATTTAAATAAGAATTTTACCACAGAAAATAATTTTATAATTTTTACCAGCGTTTTCTTAAAGTGAAAGCAACACAATTAAAAAAAATCAAAGCAGTCAAGTAAAATTGTGTCCGCTTGGTTGTAAAGAAAAAAAATCATTTGTTTCAATTTATTTTTCTTCAATTATAATTGAAAAAAATAAAAATAAAAGAAATTTAACATTAAATTATATTTTTTTGAAAAAAAAATTTGAATAAACGTGATTAACTTTATTATCTGTATGCGTGTATGAATGTGCAAATCGCGCGCGACGATGATAATTCGGGGATTGAAATGATTGGTGGAAAATTAAAAAAAAAATTTTCAAAATAGATTATTATTGCGGGTGTTCGATTGAATTGGTGTTGAAATTTTTTCAATTATTGAAATTTCAATTCGAATATACATTTTTCTATATTCAGTTAGCATTGATCGCGTGTTGTAGTTTCGTATTTTTTTATGCAATCCATTTGCCCATTGAAAGTATAATTGTGTAATGTGAAAAGTTTCCCGGATTATTGAATTAAGTTTTCAGATGTTGCAGTTCGATTTTGCACTGTACAATTGATAGGTAGAGGTGGATTGGAAAATTCAGTGAACGGCAAAGAAGGTTTTTTCAATTTGCAAAATGAACATTTTCCATGTTGTCTGTTCGTTGGCTATTGGTGTTGATTTAAGCGTTGTTTGAAGCAAGCTTGTAATTGAATTTTTCGTCTAATGACGACATGTCGATTTATTGTCGATGGTATTTGTGTAAAATTTTTTCAGGAATACTGTGTTGTTTGTCGTCCACTGGAAGCGTATAGAAAAATAAAAATAATAATAAATTGCTTGTCCAGAATGTATAGCCAAAGTGTTGAAATAGGACGATTTGGATTTTGAATAGCATGCATCTACCGGCGTCGATTATTTTGATTTATGTCGTAATTTATGGGCTTTTGGTTGATGCTTCGCGCTTCTGCTGTGGACAGTAATTTCCCATTGAGTAGCCAGAAGATGTGTGGATAATTTTTGCATCGAAAAACTGGCTCATTGCAACCCATTTTCGTTTGCTAACGTTCGTCTGCTTCCATGACGTCAGAGGTGAAATTGTGTGACTTCACGCTTTGAAATGCATCGCTGAAGCGCCACAGACTTGTGGAATATTATCGAAATTTTCCAACGCGTTTGTTTGCATAATATTTTCGTTATTTTTCCACTACCACGAACATTTCCATTGTGTAACGTTACAGCATTATTATGCTAAAGCATCTACTTGTATGCTTGGTTGTTTTGAATTCCATATCTTTCTTCTTCAACGATCATGATGATGATTGAAGATGCAAAAGTGACAGTTTCTATTTTGCAAGTATGCGCACCAATCAAACGCATCATTTCACCTCATCTTGCACATTTCGAACAACAACAAGCAGCCAGAACGAGCTTATTTCGCGTCGTATATATGAAAAGCTCGAAGCAAAACTACTGCTCGTCGTCAACAAGCCTATGCGTTCATTTATTTTTTCAACGTAAAAATTGTGCAAATGAAAATGCAACAACGAAAAAATAAATAATTTTGTTTGTTTGTTTGTTTGTTTGTTTGCGCTGATTCGGTGACGTTGTTTTGCAGGCATGGACGAGTGAATGATGAATTCGAGTGGTGAAGAAGAGCGGAATGGTGACAACTGCCGGAAGGGATATTCCAGGTGGGGTTCCAATTCTTTACCCAGACCGTTGAAATTGCTCCGCGCTGCCTCCAATTCGTCGTCCTTTCGTAAATGGCGCCAACGTGTCGTCCAACGACCCTTCACGTTCACCATGTGTCGTTCGGATAATTTTCTGCTCGGATATGCCAAGCCTGACTTTTCCAGATGTCTGCCTGAAACCAACGAGCATGTTCAAGTAAGCGGCTTGTTCTGTACTGAAGTTTAAATTGACATTATTAATTTGTTTTTTGAAACTGCTGTTTATTTTCTTTTTTTCAAATTATAATATTTATTATTCCCTGTAATCATAATCATAATCACAATAGCAATTCTTGTTGTTGTTATCAACAAACTGGTACAACTTAAAATTATCAATTACTATTAAACAGTGGCTAGTTTTGCAGTATTTCACTTTGTAATAGCGGTCGATTGTTCGCAATCCAATGAATCATTGGATACAATCAATCAAAACCATTATAACGGGCGTGTTGTGTTGATTTGAAGAAAGGTCATGACTAATTTTTTTTTCCACCATTCGCTCACTATATATACATGTACATGTAATTGTTTGTATCACAGAATGATTTTCATTTCATTTGTTGAAATGCAACATTTAATGTCATCATTGTACGCTTTGCTCTATTACACACGTAACATTCCAGTGGCAGGCGGAAGAATATTTGAAAATTAATTTTCAAAATTTGGTAAACATCAGTGTTCATGATTTTATTCTTCTTTTTCTTAATCTATTCAATTATATATCCCTTTTGAGAACTTGAGTTCTATGGTGGTGGTGGTGCTGATAAATTTTTCCTTATAAAGTTTTTCTGCTTATTATTTCTATTGTTCTTCTTTAGCTTGGCGCTTTAGGTTTGTTTATTTTTCATTTCATACGACCAATCAAATCAAATCAAATCAAATATGCATATGCCCGTTTTGTTCTATTTTGTTCTTTAACAACATTTGATTGTTGAATTTCCATATTTGTTTTCCAATTTTTCATTGATCATAATTTGAAAATAATTTCATTTGCTTGATTTGTTGTCAGAAAAAAAAATTTGTTTTCTTCTTCTCTATCAAAGTTGTATTCTATTTCAATTTTCCAAAGTATCATTTATCGTTATCG
Source organism: Trichinella spiralis (assembly GCF_000181795.1). Lineage (NCBI taxonomy): Eukaryota > Metazoa > Nematoda > Enoplea > Trichinellida > Trichinellidae > Trichinella > Trichinella spiralis. The sequence goes on along the minus strand of NW_003526948.1, from coordinate 1,749,987 downwards.
AACAACAATGTACAATGATGATGATCACGATCGATTGTTTACATACTGTATATTGTAATAATAATTTTTCTTTAAATTTGATTGAAATTAATTTCAGCATTATTTTGTTATAATTGTTTTATATTTATTTTACACTGATATGCATTCAACTGAATAAACAGGGAAAAGTTGCTAGTGGGACAATTTTCTACAGCTTTCTATAGATTGTAATTTCAATTGTTGAACAGCAAAATGAAATTGATTTCCATCCAGCTTTTGACAATGCTATCATGATGACGTGTTAAATTGAAAAGCAAAAAACAAAAAGGTGATTCACTGTTGTAGGACGTACTGCGAGCTTTGGAACAGGAACGTCAGATAAGAGCAGGTTCACTGGCTTCGAAAGTTCGACGCACTGTTGTCATACCGAAACGACGTAAAGGCAAATTCGGCTTTACGGTGCAAGTAAAAAATTACAATATATATATATATATATATATATTGTACAAGATTTGTCGAAATGTTGTGACAATTTTTAGTCCTATGTATTCGAACGATTGAAGTACAATACTGTAGAAAGTATAACCTATGTCGATCATGTAGCTTTGGATAGTCCGGCATTTGATGCGGGTCTGCGATCAGGTGCAAAGCGAAAGATTTTGAAATTGTCGATCCAATTCTCTGTATTTTGCTTTCCTTATTCAAATATTTCATTATAGGAGATGTGATATTGGCTGTGAACGGGGTCGATGTGAGAAATTTCTCCCATCACGAATTGGTTGCTCAAATAAACAACAGCAAATCGGTTCGCATGGCGGTGCTTTTCGGCAACCACGTCCACAAGATCGACCTGTGCAGCAGGTCGATAAAATTGTTGAACCTGCTGGCAGACAAAGAATTCGAACTGAAAGTACTCGAAACTCAAGAGATGCGCCTGTTGAGAAAACTGCCTCCGTTGACGGACGATCAGATTTTGGAATTTTTCAAAGACAGCTGTCCAACGTTCGACTCGGTCAAGCGGTTGCCGTTTTCTACATCCCAGATGCGCGGCTTCTCTACCGAAGCATCCAGTGACGAGGGTTCTTCTTCCTTCGTGAGACGTGGAAGTGACCGTCAGCCGAGCAGCACCGAAAGCCAATGCTGCACTGTCGACTTTGGATCCTCTTACACGGAACAGTCGCCCAGTCTCTGCTTGGACTTTCATCCGAAGTGGAGCTCGGAACGTGCTTCTTACTATTCCAACGCTTCGGTTGACATTTCTTCAGAAAATTCCGAAGAAAGCACCCATCTGTAAGCAATTCATTCATTTATTTTCCATTTCTCCTCCACTTGAACTTCAGTTGCCATGTTTGTTATTCGTTTTGAGTCAATTTTCTTCGCCTTCTTCTTATTGCTTTCTATTTTTACTGCTAGTCAAAAACAAAAATACTTCAACTTCTGCCTGCTCTGACAACCAACATTCATAAATAATCGAAAAAAAATATTTTACTTTTTTTTCAAACATTTCCTAGACGAATGCTTTTCTCCAAAAAGCAAGCAATATTTACACGTACACGTACACGTGTGCATCATCTGTGTATTTGTGCATCTATCTGTACAATTACGACGACGTTCTTGTGCGCCTCATTTTAAGTAAATTTTATTGAATAAACACCATGCAGCATAATTGCTTGACAAAAATCTTTTCACCAGAGCGTCAGCGAAGAAAGTCGAATATTTCTCTACTACCATTTCACCAAACCAAGCACATTTAGCAGTGAATTTTTTAAACTGTTTAAAATTTAAGAATAAGCTGAACTGAAAAAAAAGAAAATCACATTTTGTCAGCTTATTTTGAACATTTCAATTTCAGAGGCTCTTTTTCGTTCAAATTTCACTTTTTCTCATTCGTCAATGTTCACATTTCATTTCACGATGTCAAAGTACTTCGAAACTCCACCAGAACGAATGAATTGTCAATCAAAAGCACTCACTAATTTATTAAAATATCCTCTTTTTCACTTCAACAAACAACCATGCAACCTGACGAACAAGAAAAAAGCATCAGGCATATTATTATTGCTGAAAGGAACAAACCAGTTGCTGTCATTTCTAAAAAGCTTTTTCTAAGTGACATCGTTCTTTCGAAACCACCATCAATCAAAAATGAATAGCTTCAGTGCAGCTTTCAGCGGGGCTGCTTTTCGAAAACAAAAAACTGACAGATAGACATTCGAAGCGAAATGCTTTTTGTGAAAGTGAAATAAAAAGTTATCTCGACTTCTCACTACTCATTTGATAACGTAAAATTCAAAAATTTTCACAAATTCACAGAATGTTTTTCAGTAAAATTGAAAACTTAACGCTACAATCAGAGAGAGTATCACACATTTTCCATAATAAAGAAGTAAATATTCATCCATTCATTCATTCATTTATTGTTGCTTTGCAAGTTACATTATTTTTTTCATATTCAACTTCGACCATCACTTTTCCTGTTTTAAACAATAACAATCACAACAGTATCTGCAAACCAACAATAAACATTTGAACTTGACAATACAATACGGTAGCACATAAGTACAGTAAGTAGAAATGGTGAGCATGAAAAAATCATCTCATTCTCAGCCTGAGTTTTGAAAATGCTACGACAGAAAACTAAAATGAATATACTGGAAAAAGGACAGGCATTCAATCAGAAAATCAGGCAGAATTTTCGTCCTAGAATATGCGTTTGACTATGTGAATACCGCCGAACCATTACGAATCAGTGCTTGGCAGAAAGGAGGACATCCTTTCGATCTAATCTGAATGGTGGTATACCGATGAACAGTTTTGATTACCAGAGCAACTAATATGGCTTCGCGTCCTAGAGTTGAATTTTACGTCAAATTTTTCTTCAAGTTATCGCTGTTACCAACTACATGCAGCAACCAGATTGCAGCGTGAAAATTTCTACCAGAACATAAATCTTATCTGAATTATTGTGTGTTATGAGAAAGAACAGGAAAATGGAAGAAAGTCGAAATCGAATGGTATACATAGCCAGCAGAATCGTTTCCAATGCTCAATTCAACCAGCGGATAAAACGCCAACCTACACACTGCTTTCGACAAGCTTATCATTGTCACATGATTTCAGTGTGGATTCGACGTTCTTGCTAATCTTGTTTTTGAACACTATCCGACCTGTGACATTGGGTCCGAAAGCTTCGAAAATATGTTAGAAAACAAATGGGGTGCAGCAAGCGCCGCTTAACGCTTTACGAGTGTCGCTACGGCCGTTCCAGTCACAGCGGAAATGTCAGCTAACGAAGAAAATCAATATCTGCTCGAGCTTCAACATAATAAGCAAGGGCTGGAAAATACTAAAACTGGTCGATGACGAGGCTGCTATCTATCTACATAACAGCAAAATGGAAATGCTCGAACGCGATTCAACTAGCGGGCCTGTGGATCGCTTCTTCTTCAGCGTTGTAGCTGTAAGAAAATCAATAATTTTTCCAAGGTCATTTCAAGCTGAACAACTGGTGGTAATCAATAAAATGATGCAATCGTTTTCAACGGCAATTCCAGGAAATGCTTGTCAAAGCGGAATTTGATTTGTCAAAACCTATGATTGGCCAGTTGTGAATAAAAGCTGAGCACTGTGGCAATAAATAGCAGCGGAGCGATTGTGTGCTGTCAGTGTGCTCGAATGCGCTGCCAGTGGTAAACACACTGACGAAGGCTGAACTCGTTGCTTTGTTGAAGCAATTCTCTCCATCAGACATCAGACCTATCATGGAAGAGGCATATCGACGAAGCGTTATGTGATGTTGTTCATATCAAAGAATAACAATAAATCAGTCCCAAGTTCAACTGAAGCGAAAGTTGAAGGCTGAACCTGACAGTAAAGAGGAAAGAAAATTCACAAAACAGCATACCAAGATGTGATGCAATGAAATATCGAAGAGAGAGAGAGAGAGTGAATGCTTGGTATTTTCCGATGAAGATGGTTGCTGGGAACCAATGAACATCAAAAGTCCTTAAGATGTGGCGCATCGCACATACAGCACCCCTTTCTCAGCTTCAAGATGCCAAGCTGAAGTTAAGTGCAGAAATGGAAAGAAGCATAAATATTCCGCCCGCGTGTATTGTATGCCAAACAAGATGAACACACACTGAAGGAATGTTGAAAGAACGAAATCATCGATTTTCTGCATTGAAGCAGCGTTTGGTCGTTACGTGGAACGTGGAGACGTATACACCAGTGGCAAACAAGATATGATGCCGAGAAATAGCAAATACAGAATGTCTCCATCCCACATGTCCCACATCTAAAGTCCCACATCTCTGGTGAACGATGGTTTGTTTACTGCAAGTGTTAAGTGAAGCTTCAGCCTGTCAAATGGCACTTGCGGTTAACAATCAAGTGCTATATTGGTTTATTGCTCAATTATAATATTATACTTGTATCTCTGATTTTTGTATTTTCACTGTGAATAAAATATTGTGCATAAATATTTCTTATTTTTATGAAGTTGTTTTTCAGCAACAAAATACAAGTGACCACCCGAAATTTCTAAATTAAGAAAAGAAATCAATTAGAGGGGATGTCTCGTCAAACTAAATGTATTACGTGATGGGAACAATGTGTGCAAATAAGAAGAAATGGAATTACTTCTTGGGTAAACCATTTTGAAATCATTTACTTTCAAAAAGATTAGATGAAAATTTGCTTACGTAATACATACTGTATTACAAAAAAGATTATCAAGAGCAATCTTTTATAATCACTTTTTCAGCGGGGAAGTTAACTGTAGTTCAGAAATGACAAACAAATCTGACATGTTCATAAATATTTCTTATTAACTGCTGATCTGATTTCTTTTGTGAGCGGCGCATTTCAGCTGTCATTGCAATCTTTTGCATTAAAATGGAAGTTCACCGTCTGAATCTAGTTCTCAAGTATCATGCTCATCAGTCCCAATGATAATGTTTCAAATTTCAGCAATCGAATGCATAAAATTTCATCAAATCGTATCAACTGAACCACTCTGCTGTTCGTCTACGAATAATCAACGCGTGGAACGAACGGCCTAAGCTTTTCCTTGTTGATATGTCGTTTACGCCAACTTGCAACAAATTGTTCTCTTATCTGTTGTTGAATCTTGAGCTCGTTTTGTGCACAACTGACAGCAATTTTTCTTCTCTGCCATACTTTGCGCAAGTAGTTAGTCTCTTTTGTGACATTTCTGCTGATATTTTTTTGTACATTCTTTATATTAAACCATTATGCTTGAAGACAGTTTATCATCAATTTTTAAATTTAATACCATCCTTTATAATTTGCATTGTCATATGAAGAATAATGGAGAAATATTTGTAATTTTTTAAATGGAATTAATTCAAGTTGAAGCGTAACAACAACAAGAACAACAATAATAATAATAATAATAATCAGTAATGTGAATAGAACTTTCTTACTTTCTTACTGTTGTTCCATTGGACAACCAAAGCCAGCTGCTTTCAAATGAAGCTGCAATTCCAGTTGAATACGAATATCAGAAAAAGTTGGTCTCAAGTCGGCATCTTTGTTCCAACATTTCACCATCAGCTTGTATCTGAATTTAATTGAACAAATTAATTAAAAAAATAAAAGAACAACTGCAAACATTCAAATCACAGACAGAGCAGTATCACATCCATCCGGTTGAGGCATGTGATATCCACTTTTCAACAGGTCCAATAATTGAGGCAATTCTATGCCTGGATATGGATCATCACCAAATTTAGCAATTTCCCACAGTACAACGCCGAAAGACCATACGTCACTTTTGGTTGAAAAAAAGTAATTGAAAATTGATTCTGGTGCCATCCATTTTACCGGCAGACGAGCTCCAAATAGCTGTTGGTAATTGCCTCCCGTTCGGCTTAATCCAAAATCGGATACTTTCACTTGTCTTCCATCTAAATTATATAACATGATTGCAACAACTGTAAAATATCGAATTCGAATAAAATAAAATCAGAATTATAACACAATTGGCTGTCAATTAATTCTGTACAATCGACTGCTAAGTATTTTTGTTCAAAATGCATGCATTCAATTAACTGTATAAAATTTTGACGTCTCATTTTCAAATTAATTATTGTATTAAATTGCGGTTGAAGTGATCCAATTCTTCTGTGTCAAAATGTTCGAAAATTCTGCACCGCAATCAGTGGCATTAAAAAGGGATGAAAAAGGCAATAACGCTTTACCATCTGCAACTAATATATTTCTGGCAGCAAGATCGCGATGCACAAGACCCTGAGCGGCCAAGTGCTGCATTCCAAGAGCAATTTGATGACCATAAAATAAAGGTCTCCAATTAGATATGCGATACGGAGTTTTATTACTCGAAAATGATATATCATCGGTGCTTAATGGGTTCAGACGGTTTCGAATGGTGCATGACAACGATGAGTGCTTTCCCTGAATATTGAATAGTATCATCCCAGTGTAAAGTGAATTGAAATTTTAAATTACTTACTTTTACAAGTTTTTTGAGGTAGTTTTTCAAATTTCCTTGTGGACAATATTCTAAAACCAAAATCAACGCATCCGGTCGAGAACAATAACCCAAGTATTTTGTTACATTCGGGTGAGGCCGCAGCCGACGTAACAATTCAATTTCTTTAAGCAAATGCTTTTCCGCTTCTTTACTTTCATTTCCAAATTCTTGAAGAATACAATTTTGAGTAGCAATTTTTTCTATTGAAATTTCTTCTACTTTTTCAAAACCAACCTCGTTTAAGAGTTTTAACGGCAACGATCTGTGGCAAGCCGGGTGCATGACAAATAGCTCTGTAAACGCAACCAAACGTCCCCTCACCAAGTATCACGTCGCAGTGCACATAATCCAAAAGATCTTTTATACGTTCTGGGCGATTCGGCAATGACGCAGCCGATGTGGAAACTGAATGAGTAAAAAATGGAACTTCAGAACCGGCAAATTCATAAGCTACGCTTGGTTTCCGCAATAAAGACTAAACAAAAGTGGAAAGCGAAAATTAAAATTGAAAATCTGCACAATTTAATTGCCATTCAAAAACTTCACGTACAGCAAAAATTGTTCGTGTTTTTTTATTATAATAGAAGGGACAAATTACAGGTCGTCCGCGTCTTTGCATCACAACAACTATTACGACTATTACAACTGCAAATCCGGTAGGTATTAGTATGAGGTATTTTAAATTGAATGATGTTCGAGCAGTTGACTGTAGATCAATCTAAAGAAAAATTATTCATTTTCACAAAGGCAGACAAAAGTAAAATGATAATTTCTTGGCAAACATGTTCTATTATCCATTTCACTTACTGTTCATTATGCTATTTTTAAAGAATTGGTAATTAACAATTTCAAAATTAAAAATCATATTATTTAATTGATAGAAAAGGATAAAATGAAAAAAGTGTACTCTTACAGTATTATGCATGATAATGATCGACAATGAATTACAAGAAACTTTCATAAACCAAAATCAAACCCGGTAAATAATAAATAATTTTATCAGATTGTATTTTAATAAAATTGAAAAAGAAAAAAATTATGCATAAACTACTCCTAGAACTTACAGCTTTACTTGAATTGAAATAAATACGCTGCCCTTTTCCAATACCTGCAGTGGTATTGGCAAATATTTCAACACTGTACTGGCAGCCTACTGTAACATTTTCTAACTTGACAGTAAGATTTTTCTGTAAGTGATTTTAACATTAGAAAACAAACAATAAATCAACAATGAGTCTGACATTACAGTATCTACTATATATTGAAGATCGACGGGTTCCAAACATTGATGATGAAGTGAAAATAAAGATTTCCATTTTACTAAATAATTCAAAAATACGTTTTCATTGATCGGTTGATCGTAATATTTTGGCGGTTTCCAGCTCACAAATGCACTGCCATTGTCAAACTGAAGTGTGACATTGCGAACAGAACCAGGAGCTGAAAATTTGAATATTCAATTGTGCAAGTAGAATGTAAACAATTAATTTCAGCAAAACATCAATCCAAATCACCACTAACCGCATTCTGAGAAATTGAACTGATGCATCGACAGGCAGTCGTTGGTATGGAATTGAACACTGACCGATGATGATTCTAATCGTACAATTTTCGCGCTAGATAAAGAACGAATCATGACAGTATAGTTGGAATTGTAAGCCAATCCCGTAATCCCATATTCAAATTTGCCTTCCTAAATTCAAAAAAGAAAAACAATTACATCATTACATTACATTACATTACAAAACATCACAATTTTAATGAAACACAGAATAATAATTATTGTTCATTATGTTCAAGCAATTTAATTTTATGCAAAATAATTCTTCACAAAGTGAAAACAATCACTAAAATGCAGCGGACTTTATATACGAAAGCATTTGAAATGACAAACTTACTACAAGTAAGCTTTTTGTTGAGGAAGTCAAATTATTTGTCCAAAACAAATGATAAAAACAAGATGGATCTAAAGTAGATGGAATAAAACTTTTGAAATAATAATAATAATAATAATAATAAAAACAAGTCCACGTACAATGTTCATTCGGTTTCCACGATATGATAGCTGTCAGTCCGTGCTGAGGATGCAAAATTTGCTCTTTTATTTTTAGTGAACTAACCGGGCCAAGAACAGCTTCACCTAATAAACGAAAAAAAATAAAATTAATTAAATTTCATTTTCAATACTATCACTGTCACCTATTAGCATCTGCTGCCAGCCACTTTCGAAACCAAGAACGACATTATTAATTTGCTGTACAGCAGTAACACGCACTTGATAAAATTGATTCGGTAAAAGTGGCTGCAGACTAAATAATTGATCAGCTCTCTAAAAATAATCATTTTATGTATTCATAAAAATTCCACCTGAAGATAATAATTCAAAAATAACTTGCCATTCCAACAACAGTCCATGTGGAAGTTTCAAATGAATTATCTGTAGAACTCCAAACTTTTTGTCTCGATTCCACCACATATACAGTTGGACCTTGAAGAATTGATTGATCATCATTAATGCGATACAATGCAATGGCGGAAGGGGATTCAATATTGCCCACCAAATTCATACAAATAAAATGCACATTGCCCGGATGGAACTGGATTTGTTGGTCTGAAAAGTCACAACATACAAACTATTCCAATTACTGACGTTCAAAAAATGGACTTGTGTTTGAAAAAATCCAGTCAAATGCATCACAACTTTCTTCACACCAGGCAGAGTTCTACAGTATCAAAAATGTAAACAAACAATTGACTTCGAGAAAGATTTGGCTTTACGGAATGGGTTCTGCAGCCAGAGAAGCATAACTGATGATTTTCAGAATTCTGATGGCAATTATCCCAACACTAAATAATTCCATAATTTACAAACAAACAAAAAATACAACACTGAAAAAATGGAAAAACAAAAATCAATGCAAACATTTTTGCAAAGGGAATCAGAACAAACGTAGCTGATATCCGCTTTTCCATCATACCGTTCAACTACTCTTCGAAAGCTCAACTGAAATTTTGCAATATTAGCAAAAAACTAAATTAAATCAACTTTATAATAACTTACATAATGCAAACAAACAGATCTACATTTCGCCACTTTTATCAGATGATCTGATGATGGCAAAACAAAGTGAATAAACGCGAAATAATGCAGCAGCAGATAAAACATCGTTCAAAATCGTTGAACTTATCTACTATTGCACTCTACTCGGTGCAGAACAACGATTCAATTTGATGCAAATTTTTATCTCTATCTTAACCAGTGCATACAAATTGTTCATCACCATCAGCTAAATAAACGTAATCACATAACAAAACTAAACAAGGGCACGGTTGAAAATACTGCATTATGCAAATTTCCAAATTCAAGTTGAGGTAAAATAAAATACTTCGCAATTCACTTCATTTCATCCAATCGATGAAAATGGAACTATTCATCAACAACAGTTTTTGTGCAGTTATTGATAAAAAAATAAGCATAAAGCAATATCAGACGAATTTATTGACAGTTCATCGTGCATTTTTCATATAAAAAATTGACATTGCATTTATTCACATATTTATGAATATAATTCGAAAATAAAAGCTGAAACACGCTGATAAGATCAACAGTAATCATTTTTGCAGAACAATGATTTTCAAGTTAAATATTTTAATACGACCAACTGAAAGAACAAGCATGACAAATAATGCGCAGACAGAGCTTCATTTCAAAAAATACACACGACTACTAATTTAAATCAATCAATTAAATTAATCAGAAAGCTGAAATAGTCATAATATTAATAATACTTATAGCTTTAATTCAAAATTATTGCTCATGATTTCAACCAATGTTTTTTTCTACAGGCTAAATTATTTTATAAATTTGAACAAATTAATGATATTAAAAGTAAATTCAAAAAAAAGAAAGCAACCCTTTGAACATGAATAACAACACTCGTTGATATTAACATATTGAAATGTAAACATATTATTTATTTGCATTTCAAATAAAATCATTCGACATTATCAAGCAACTTTGAAAACATTTCAAACCATTTAATGTTTGAAAAGATTGGTGCTCCCCTGCCAGGCAGATTAGCACCGATCTTCCTTTGTTTTTGATTCTTGAAGTTCGACTTGGGCGGAGCGCTTTATCCATAACTTCATTCTTAATATGGATGCATTTCACCAATTCGCCATTGTTGGCCATTTCAATTCCGTTTTGCACGCAGAACATAGATCGTAAACTTGGAATGGCATGTAAGGAGGTATGGTTTGGGGCTTGGGATAGTTTTGAATCCAGGGCATATTGGATATGTTGTGTGCTTATATTGGCACTTCAACCGCTAGCGTATTTAGTGTATGTGTACGCTTAGCTTTTACAACTGCCTCCGGGAATCGAACACGGCTGGGGAGGGCGGTGGCTTGGCTGGCTATTAACCACTACGCCACACCACCCTCCAACCGTTAATAATCAATTTCTTTATTTATGTTTACAACACTAATACCGATTTTCACTAAAACTAAGCAGTTTTTAAATTTTTGCTTTTAATTTTTAAAAATTACCTTTAATAAACTTACAAATTTTCATTTTCTGCAATTAAAAAACATATAAATGCTTCTTATCCAATGATTTCCAAGAGTGAAATAAAACGGTGTACAAATTTATGCTTGTCAACAACAATAAAATTGTCTGTTTTATTAATTTATTTCTTTAACTTGTGCTAATTTACATATTTTTAGCGACAAAATGATTTTACCAAAGTCGGCACTTTGAACAGTCAGAGAACGAATTACTTTAGCTAGCTATTGTACTTTCATGATCATAAATTTCGCTTCATAATAAATAATATTTTTTAAATTATTATTATCAGTAAAAGAAATTCAAAATTATAGACTGTTTCATGATCATCTGATGAAACAGTTGAATAACAAAATTTTTTCAATTTGTTTTCATCAAATTTAAAAGAGTTGCGCAAAGTAGCTAATAAAATACCAGTCGTAGATTAGAAATTTATTTTCCAATATTGTGCAACACTGAAAAGATAAACGGCACTGCAAGAAAGTTGCAGACCTTACTGTTACAGAGAAAGATATTTTGCATTAAATAAATTAGCATGTACGTGTTCGACATTTATTACGCATCACACAGCATCTGATAAATAAATGAGAAGCAAATAAAACTCGTAATTTCCCTGCATATTACTGCAGTTTATAAATCACAGTATCTTGTAAATCATGATAAATATCAGTAAAAGCTTCTCTTGGATAAGATGTAATAAAAATATGCAAAAGTAGAAAGTGTATTTACGATGTATTGAAATGTTCACTTACAATTTCCTAAGAAGAAGAAGAAGAAGAAGAAGAAGAAGAAGAAGGAATAGAAACGTTTCAATTGTGTGGTAGACTAAAAATCTGCAAGCCTTGTCCAGGTGAAACGAAGAAAGGCTTATAAGATCTAAAAGCGCTTCCTGCGATGTATTGTTCTATTGATTCTTTAAAACTTTCCGCTCGTTCGGCATCGATCAATGCAACAACAGGACCACCCCATCCTAGTCCAGTCAAACGACTTCCTATGGCACCAAATTTCCTAAAAATTCTCATATTTATTAAATATTCAAACAAAATTTGCATAATATCAAAACGCTGAGCAAATAGTAGAAGTGAATGAAATAGTAGTTGATCAGACAATTGACACGGATATTTCTCGATCCACGTGAAATAATCAAATTGCAATGAAAAAAACAATGAAAAATAGCAGCATAAAAAAGGATAGAAAAGAAATTAGCAGCTAACTTGAACATCTGCTGGATGAAATCCAATTCTTCACAGGTACAGTCGTAGAAGTATGAACACGAGTGGTGACTGTCGTCCAGCAATTTTCCCAGCTTTGTCAGGCAAAGATCCTCTGACAACTGACCGTTGGCAAATTGATCGCAAATCGAACGAAACTCTTTCACACGCATCGATTCTTCAATCACGTGTCTGGCTCTCCTTTTCAAATAAAATTGTTCTTCTGAAATTTGCATAACAACAAATCTCAATCGACATAAAAAAACAAAAAAAGCTATCAGAATATGTAAATTAATTAATAAAATCACTGGTTCGGTAACGTCGGCGACGTAATATGTCCAATTCACATTCGTTGCACTGCAAGAAGCTTATTATCTCGGCAATTGTGTAAGAGACTTGTCTGAATGGAGACAACGCAATTTCTTTGAATGTGTTGTCGTCAATGTCACCGACAGCGTCCTGAACTTCCCTAATAGTATTCATCTTACGCCAGTCCAGTCCAAAAACTTTAGCAATAAACTGAAAATTTAAATAAATTAATTCCAAATAAACCAATAAATAAACAATAAAAGCAAACAACTTTTGTTGCTAAACAACATTCCGTCACACGTTTGCTGAACAAAGGAAACTTTGCATTTTTCGCCGATTGAAGTCCACAATGGAAAACCAGAAAACGAGCCTTCGGCGGCAAAGTGACATCGTCGAGACGAAGCGGTTTAAACTGAATATATTTCGCCTGCAAGATCAGCAAAAATTTTCAAAGTGAGCAGCTTGCAATTGAAATGAATAAAAACCGACCGCTCCTTGTCGTGCGGTAAAACAAATTAAGTTATCCATAGGGCCACGAACAAGGTCAGCGTTTTGGTATTCTGAACACAATTCCGCCAAAGTTTCCTGAATTTTGAAAAAATGAAAAAAATTGATCTTCATTTTCAAATTTACTGTACTTTGGTTATGGTGCGGAAATTGCCATCGCCCACCGCGACCATTGTACACGCCGCTGCACAACAAACAAGTGCAGTAGAGATAGCTAAGCCCCTACGTTCTGGCAGTTTGCTACTGATCATCGCTTTGAAGCCTGCAAAAAATACATTTCAATCGAAAATCACTTTCTTTATAATTAATTAATAAAACTTTTCGTGAAAATTTCGACAATACTATCAATTATTGTACAACTTTTACATGATCAACAAGAAAAAATCCAACATTCTACAAACTAACTAACTCTAATTCACAATATGCTTTCTCAATTTCTTCCATCTATATATTTACAAAAATAAATATATACAAATGTATTTATTTATTGAACATAATAAAAATTAGATGAACGGTGCCAAATAATTTCCAATTTCCCCATTAAACTATTCTCAACGCCTATAGTATTAAACTTATGTTTCTCATTAAACTATAATTTAAACAGTAAAAACTGTAAATATGGAACAAAAAGTTAAATTTCAAATTCAAAGAAAACATATTTCTTGAAGATTAATTACCTTTAAAAGTAAGTTTCACTTCCGCATCTTCGCTCGCTTTATACTGATATTCTTCAATGTGATCCATCGCAGCCACAACGCCAGTCAAAAAATAATCTTTCCAGCTCAGATTCTTGCAAGATGTAATAAAGTAGGAATATAATGCTTCAAATGGCCTAAAAACAATTAAACATTTACCTCTGACCATCAAGAATAAATGCAATAAATCCCACTATAAATAAATAAAAGCCAAAAATGTTGGAAAATTTAACTTAATTTATACAACTAAAACGTGTTTATTAATATTGTCATGTAGAATTACTCGTATTTGGGGTCAGTGTTACAAACAGTTATCTCTTCAGAATTTTGATTAACAGAAAATGCAGCATAGATGCATTCATCGACTGCCATCGGAAGTACTGGATAACCGCTATAATCAATGTGTTCACCTGTTAAATATTAACATCATATCATGGAATATAAATATTAACTGCAGCAATATCGCAATAACCTATAATGTTCATCCTTCCAGGACTCTTAACAACATATTCGGCTTCACAGTTGTACCGATCTCGAAAAGCTTGCAGCAATTCACTGAACTGAGAAACATCGTTGGTAGATTCCATCATCTTAACGAATCGAAAATTTCAATCTTGTTATTGAATATAACAGCATCTCAAATTAATTAACATCTTTAAAAATTTATCCAAGTTAGAAACATTCTATTTTGCAATAACTTTCCAAGACAAGTTCATTTCAATAACAAAAGTACTTTGCATCATAACAATTTCACACGATTTAGACTGCATTACATATATTTTATAAGAAAAAATGTTCTGTCAGATAATCAGTAAACAAAAAAAGAGATTCTTAAAGCCATATTAAAAATTATTAAAAATAATCAAAACATGTAACTTCGAGTGACTCTGAGCATCTTCTCATTTTACACAACGCATAGAAATGCATTACTGTATGATATGACGCGCAAATAATATTACAGTAAAACAGCTGTGACATAAAAATAAATTATAATTGTGAGCATAATTAAAAATCAAAAGTAAACTATTCAGTATGAAAAACTAATTGTTTTCTCCAATAAGCAACATTAACGACCTGATATTTCAGGAAAAAAACTAAAAGAGTATAGAGCATAATAAAAAATACTTTTTTAATTTCTCAACGAAAAATAAACAAAAATACAAATAATTATTTGATAATATCAATTTTCAAAAAAGAATAAAGAAAGGCTTCAGACGCCTAACAACGCTTCCTTCGATGTACCGTACTACTGATTCTTGAATATTTTTCGCTCGGTGGGCATTGATCAATGCGATAACAGCACCACCGGCGATAACACCTTCAGAAAAGCATTTATTACTTCATTAACGCTACCTTAAGGCAATAATCACGTCGCACATAGCTTGAAAAACAGACTGATTGAAATTTATACCGTTTCAGTAATTAAAAACAGGAATCTCTAAACAAGAAAACAAAAAGATAAAAATTTCAAATAAAAACTTATGCGTTGTGCAATTCACGTATTGCCCAGAAATGAGCACTTCAACAGCACAGATAAAATAAAATCGAGAATAAAGACAATACAAACAGTATGATTTGATGAAATGTAGGATATATTTTTATATTTGAATTTTCATTGCATAAATCGGTGAAGTATCACCATTTCTTACATTAATGCTATAGCTGATTTGGCTGTGATTGGAATATTTTGTCAATCAAGTAATGGAATAGCTATTAAAAAAACAACTGCAATTGAATACCCAGAAATTGGACATGCGACTTTGAATTACTTTTTTTTGTCTCATCATCCCCTGCTTTCCCAAATGTTCAGAAAGTGTGAATGTTGGTTGTTTGGTTATTATGCTAATTTTTGTGCAGTAAATTTGAATGACTTACCGTACGCTGTTCAACGTTAACAGAGCTCAAGTTAACTGTCAGCATTTTTTGCACTCAGTTGGAAATGAGAAGAACAAAAATGGCATTTTGCATATTTTGCATTTGCATGTTTTTTTTCATTGATTAGCTAATCGTCCAAATTACCATATCTGTTTGTGTGAATGAAATGTGAACAGTCGACTTTTATATTGAAACGTTACTTCTTTCCAAAGAGTAAAAAACACCATTTCACAGAAAACGATTAATGAGCTGGAAGTTTTTGTTTTTGTCCAATTTATGCATGTCCAACAGAAATCATGCGAGTGAAGCGCCAAATTTTTATAAATAGATTTTCTGATAATTAATTAATGACAAACGATTGAATACGCAACGTGGATCGTTTCCCCATCTCTACAGTTGTCTGTGTATGCTACGACGCGTCGGCTGACCAATAGAACAAGCTTGACATACAAGTTTGTTGAAGCTTCATTTAAAAAAATACAGACAACTATTAATTTAAATCAATAAATTCAACTTAGTCAATTAATTTAATCAAATACTTATAACTTTAATTCAAAATTATTGCTCATGAGTTTAACAAATGTTTTTTTCTTCAGGTTAAAATTTTTAGCAAATTAATGATATTAAAAGTTAATTCAAAAAAAAGAAAGCAACCCTTTGAACATGAATAACAACACTCGTTGATATTAACATATTGAAATGTAAACATATCATTTATTTGCATTTCAAATAAAATCATTCGATATTGTAAAGCAACTTTGAAAACATTTTAAACCATTTAATGTGGAAAAAGATTGGTGCTCCCCTGCCAGGCAGATTAGCACCGATCTTCCTATGTTTTTGATTCGAATGTTGGAATGGAGCAGTGTGCCTTTATCCATAACTTCATTCTTATCTTTCGCATTGCTGCGGATGCTCCATTCCGCCAGTGATTATCTATCGCGGTGACTTCACTACCCTTTGAGAGTGGGGTGGCATTGTCTGGCTTGGCGCATCTTTTGGTAAGATTGCCATGTATGGAAGTTATGGCCTGGGATAGTTTTGAATACAGAACATGTGAATATGCGGTGTGCTCATATTGGCACTTCAACCGCTAGCGTACTTAGTGTATATGTACGCTTAGCTTTTTCAACCGTCTCCGGGAATCGAACACGGCTGGGGAGGGCGTTGGCTTCGCTGGCTATTAACCACTACGCCACACCACCCTCCAACCGTTAATAATCAATTTCTTTATTTATGTTTACAACACTGATACCGATTTTCACTAAAATTAAGCAGTTTTTAAATTTTTGACTTTTAATTTTTAAAAATTAGCATTAATAAACTTCGAAATTTTCAATTTCTGCAATTAAAAAACTTAAATAGCACATGAATACTTTGTTTTCAATGACTTTCAATAATTAAATAAAAAAATTTATAAATTTATAAAATTTATAAATTTATAAATTTTTTTAGCTACAATGCAAAGTTAGTTAACCTTTTTAATTTACGCCAGCACACATACTTTTTGCCACATGCTCTGACTTCAGTTGATTCTGATCAATCAAGGATCGATGTAGATGAGTTAAATATTTTTTGGCGTTTCTTTCGCATTTCATAACTTTCTCCATTGTTTTTATATACCTGCTTTTAAGCTTCTTAAAAAGTTGTTTACTGTTAAACAATTCTATCTTACAGTGAATTTTTTTTAATTTACGCAAATACATTGCCAAATAATAATGCAGGTATACAAAAAATCGTACCATCATGAAGCTAAAGCAGATTATTTTTCAATTCGTGATAAACAGTTTAGGTTTTTTTTCAACTGAAATATTGTTTTCAAAAATAATTTATAATTTTATTACATACTGAAAATTTATATGGGACAGATCGAAAATGATTCTAAGATAAGTAAAAAGTATTAGTGCAAAAATTAAGCGAATTTATGAAAAATAAATATAATTTTGATAACTGAAGGGAAAAATAGTTCAA
The DNA here is from genome assembly GCF_000181795.1 of Trichinella spiralis. Lineage (NCBI taxonomy): Eukaryota > Metazoa > Nematoda > Enoplea > Trichinellida > Trichinellidae > Trichinella > Trichinella spiralis. The sequence continues at coordinate 1,732,359 of NW_003526948.1, read as the reverse complement.
ACTAATAGAATAAGAAATTTTGAAAACGAACCCAAATTTCTTCGATAACTGATGAAAAGTAATGCACTAGGGTGGGTACTTTGTTAAATCGAGACGCATTCGAATTATGCCCAAAAGACAGCAGCAGAATGTTGCAGAATCTTCAAACACGTACTCAGAAAATTTTGTACCTGTTTTTCACGATTACTGTATTAAATGTTGGTTTGTCTTCATCAAGTGGTGGTTGATTCGTCGAAGCCGTTGCTATTGGGGCATTATTTGCTGATAAAACGCAGCTTCAGTAGCTCATTAGAAAATTTGCGCAGTGTTAACAGTTCTTTATTTCATTATTATTAGCAAATGGAAACAAGTAAAGAAACGCTTGTGCATGCATGGATGTTCGGTTTGAAATATGCGAAGGAGAAAATTTTGTTTGCTGATCAGTGAGAACGAATAGTTTTCATTTCTCTTCCAGAGTTGATCAAAGCAGACTGTTCTCTGCGTTTCGGTTCCATTTTGGAACGTTCCAAATAAAGAGCCAACACAACGACAACCAGTGTGGTGAGGATCAGAGCGGAAAGCGTCGCCCCGAAAGCGGCTTTGCCCAATGTGGGCGTTTGGAACAACGAGCTCGCCTGGTTGGCGACGGGGTCGAGCTGTGCATATGTGGCGACCAGAACCGCGGCCTGGACCAGCAGGGCGCAGCGAAGCAGCGGCGGTCGACCGAGTGCGGCGAACAGCAACGCCCCGGCGCCGGCGACCAATGTCCCGCGGACGATGGAACCGTCGCCGCACAAAGCTGCCAATTTGGGCGATTTGGCGTGGCTGGTGAACAGGCGGCCGCCGACGCCCACCTCCACCGAGCCGGTCAGCGTCTGCCAAATTGCCAACAAGCGGAGCAGTTTGAAAATTGCACCTCCCAGTTGACCGGGACCGTTTGGGACGAGGCGCCATTTGGTGGTTAGGGTTTTCAACGCGCTCAGCAGCAGGAAAAAGCTGATCGCCAGCTCGAGCAGAGCGATCAGGAAAAGCGCCATGTGCACGGCCAAATTGGAGCCGGTCATTCGACTGGCGACTACTCGCACGCTGGACGGCGATATGGACCAGGCGGTGTGGAAAATGAACAAGTAGACATCTCGGAAGGCGTACGGTAGGCAGAAGAAGGACACGCTGGCTGCCAGAGCGACTACAGTCGACTCGTTCCAGCGTCTCAATGTCAGCAGACCGCTGCAGACGACGAACACGGGCAGTGGTGTGAAATCCAACTTGTACATGTAAAACATGCCGACGGCTAGCACGTCCAAAAGGGCGTAGGCCAAGCCGAGCAGGGTTTGGATGAAAGGTAAAATTGAGCTTGCGAAACGTCGACGGCGCCATTTTTTTTCACGCGAAATACCGCCGTTGCCCGGTTGCACGACGTCGGAGTTCAAGCTGAATTTGGTCATTTTGTAAAACAAATAGCCGGTCAAGGCGGACAACAGCGCGTAGGTGATCGTCAACAGCAGACAAAGGAAGAGTCGAATTTCGTAAAAGAAAGCGCTGTGGCGAGACGTTGCTGACCAGTGGTCGAGAATGAAGGAGAACAAGGCGAACGGGCGGTGGGAAAAATTGACCGCCAACAACAAGCTGACTCCGTGCAACAGGGCCGCCGTGGTCAGCATCGCACGGGCGCGGTCGGCCAGAGCGACCACACTCATGCAGCCGGCACTGGTCATCAGCAAGCACAACGGCAACATGTCGGCGTCGATTGGATTCAGGTCGACGTTGTTGCCGGCGTACAGTACTTCGATGGAAACGTACCAGGCGGTCAATAGCAAGCCCAAGATCAACTGCACCACCGACGCGATTGTCAATCTCGGGCTGGTCAACAGTACATCCCGACGTTGACCGGGTCCGGCTGTCGAGGACAACAGTTGACGACAGTCGCGGAACAACAGCACCGTCGTCAACCAAGCCAACAAGCCCAACACCACGACCGAGATATTCAAATGAAATAGATTACCAGTGCCAGCAGCCGGCGACTGATTTGCCGAAGTTCCATTGTTGAAATTGACGGGCGGTGATTTGGCATCCAAGTGGGCGAAATAGGCGCCGGCTAAATGTGTGGACAATGAACCGATCGCCATGACAGCCGACACTAGGCAATTCATCGTGGCCAAGCTGAGCAGCAGGTCGCTGTGGAGCAGTTGGGATCCAACAGCACTCAGTCCTACCATCAACAACAGCACGTTGTTCCACAGTAATTCCGCCTGGTAACTGTGGCGACTGATTGCCAGAACCGTCGGCCGGAGCACAAACACCAATATACCGACAACGATGAACAGAATGCCGAACAACAAAGCCACGCAGCCGAATCCCATTACCCGGTGTTGGAGCCGTCTTCGCCCCTTCAACGCCGCTTGTTCAATGGTAAAATCTACCGTATTCACCAAACATCCCGTATCTTCTTCGACTTGTTCATTATCTTGCCTGTCACTGATCCATTTATCTTTCGTCAGCATTTCTACTGTTCGTTTAGCCTGTTCGTATATTTATCGTTGAAATTACGACCAAAAATTGGGAATTTCTTTGGAACTTTCTTTGAATAATCGTCCTGCCGTCAGGCAACCGACGAACGAAGCAACGACGATAGCAAACTTCTACCAACCGGCGAGATTGACCAGTTTTTCATTCCGTACACTATTGACAAACGGGACAAGGTCGCAAACTGGACCAAACAACGAATTTATGCATCTGCTAAGCACCGTTGCCTTGGAGATTTACCCAACACTAGGTGGCGTATTCAAGTTATTTTTTCATTTCTCTTTCCTGATATTAAGGAAGTTTAATTGGGTTTCGTTTTTATTTCAAACAAAATCTCTGTTATTCTTATTGACAACATATTTCTATAATATAATTCATTCACATGCACAAACAGTCATCTGCATATGTGCATTTACAGTCTAGTTGAATCAATAATAAATGAACCATTCGTTATCCGACAGTAATTACGGTATATGACACGATTCCAACAATTTGGATAAAGTTTGTTCAACTTGACAGAAAATTTTACAAAAAAAAAAGAAAACTTGCTCAACTTGAAATGACATTACATCACACTCAATATGTTCAAAATGCAACAGCTAGTTATTGAACAAATAGCAATTTTTCATACAATTTTTTCAAATCGTATATGTGAAAGTTGTCTACTAATATTCTTTTTCTTTGAGTATGAAAATTTTGCATTTTTTTCTTTTTCAAATTACACATTTAAGTGTTGTTTGCAAATCAAATTCAACAATTTGAAAACAACATAAACGACAATTGACCTTGAATACCATAATCTGTCATGTGAATTGGAAACGTATGAAAAGAATATCTGGGTCAAATGGCACGTTTGTGAGAAAAAGAAATTGAACCGTATTTATTTATCTATTTCAAATCATTTCCGCTCTTTTTACACTTTTATTTTCAAATTCCTCATATCGAGTTCTACAAATTGTACAGTATAAAAACTTGATTATCAGATAAATGTGAAACTACAAAAATTTTAATTCTTCCACAAATAATAGAACTTTATCGCCACGAATGAATCAAATCACATTATTGTGATTTTTATTTATTTTCTGAAATTTTATTTCATTATTTATTAAAATGTATGTTTTCTTTCAACTTCTCAACAATGTTCGCAGCTTAACATACAGAATCCATTTCACATTGCAACTTTTTGTTAATACTGGTCATTTTTTAATTCAAACAATGTTTGTTTGTTTTTCAATTTTATTTATTTCACAATGAAAATTTCCATTTTGTAATAAATAAAATTTCCAATTCTTTTCCCATAAATTAGTTGCTCTTCTTTAATCACAGACAGCTAGCTACTCATAGCCCCTTAAATAAACAAACGTTTATAATAGTTTTTTGTTCTGTTTTCTCTTTTCTATTGTTAAAACAAGCAAAATGTTCAACTGTTAAAACTTACGTAATCAAGCCAGCATGACCCCACTTTCCACTAACTGTGTGCTTGCCAGTGATCACGCAGTTGTCAGCAGTAACCACTCCGAGTTCATACTGGAAAAAATGTGCTATTTGAAAAAAATCTTTTTATAAATGAAACAATTCTACCTCATTATAAGCTAAACAGTCACGCTCATATAAAATTTCTATGCAATTTCGCAAAGCCAACGCGGCATCAGCTTCGTTCAGCTTAATCCCTTCTTTCTCACAATCTTCCAACTTCTTTTCCAAATAATGCTTAAATGTGGAAAAAAAACATTAATCAATTATTAAAAATTCAAAAAAAAATAATTTAAACACTGTCTACTTGAACCAGATAACTTCCCAAGCCAGTCGCGACGAAATTATTTGTATAAGACACCCCATACAAATTCACCGTGCCCAAATAGGGTGTCTTCGTCCCTTCCGTCACACCGCAAACAACGTACGAATTCCACAAAGGATTCAACTTCGAACGTCTACAGAAAATCAATAAAATTACATTATAACAACCGAGGGAAGAAGCAAATTTCACTGTACAATACAATTCAAACTCACCTTGCGTACAAAACACTGGTCAAAAAAGTATGCATGGAGGCTGGTGTAAATTCCCCTCTCATTTGAGAACTGTTCATTCCCATCCTGAAAGCACAATATGTCATTCAAAACAGTAAAATAAATAAACAAATCAAATATAAAACAATATCTGAAAGTGAACATACTGTCTGCCGTTGATGATGCTTTGTAGATATTGATAGTCGGCGTAATCACCGCTAACGCCAAGAATTGTGTTATCGTTTACTCGCATAAGACGAGACACGCCCTTATAACGTGAAAAACGACCATAAGATAGCTTTGTATCTGCAGCAATTACAACCCCTTGGTCAAACATCAACGCAATTACTGATGCGCCAGTACAAACAGGTTCCCTCAAAATGAATCAATTTTACAAACAAAAAACATACCAAGAAATTTCAAAGAAAAACAAAAAAAATCTACTGAACAATAATTACCCTGCTCGTAAGCTTGCATTATCATCATGGAAAAGTGTTTCAGCAATCATTTTCTCCAAAAAATCTTACGAGAAAAAAAATCATACCGATATACATATATATACATACATCTGCATAGATAATGTCACATATAATGTATATGAAATAAATATATGTGTATTACAACACATTCTGAATCGTAAAAATGGAAAACAATATACCCGTACAATATATTTACTTGTTTTTTCCCAAAGATTGCTCAAAATCAAACAATATTCCACCTCATACAAAAGAACAAAGAACGAAATATTTCATCCATGAAACATATTAATTTGAACATAACATGGCATTTTTACAATCAAAATTAAAATTCTCATTAAACAAATAACAAAATTTGACGCCGTGTTATACCAAACAATCAATAAATCATATGGAATAGACAATATCTTCTTTCATTTGTTTGCCATCACATGCAGCACGTCCTGCACATTTCGAACAGAAATTTGCAATGACTTAAATGATGTAACCTGCACGTTAATAAAGTTCATTAAAGTTACAGTAATATTCCTGACGTATAGCTCGGTTTTCTGTGAATAATAACTAGTTGCATAAATACAAAACTAACCTGGATTTTCAAGCTTGTTTTAGCTTTCGCTTTTTATTCGAGAGCCTCAGCAACCTCTTAACTTGATGCTTTGAAATTCCCAATTCATTCGCTTGTTTTACAATAAATTCTTTCCTGCTCTTTCTCTTTTCTATCCATTCGGAAGTCTCTAACAATACTGAAGAACGCGGTTGGCATTGCCAAAATGGTTCTGAATCCGCCGCATCTTCGGTCAATGACTGTGCGATCCATTTTTCACTGATTTCCTTCAAAAAGAACAATAAAAATCAAAGCTAACTATGTACTTTTGCAAAAGTACAAACCAAGAAACGACTTTTCAAACGTTGTACAACTGAAACAGCTTCATCCAAATCGGTGCATTTGTGTAAATCTTCGCACAAATCTAGATAATGATAAAAACTAGAAGCAAAATAAACCTCTTATTGTAGAATTATAAAAAACAAACAAACAAACATATACTTGCCATCTGTGACACAATTTAAATAAATGCGCTCGTACAAAAGAAATTGGACAAGGGTACTCTTTGACAAGATTTAAATACTCTAAGCAAGGCTCCCAAACTGGGGCTTGGCGATTTTCAAACAAGTATGGATTGCTCAAATTACTTTCTGAAACAATACAAATTACACATGAATCATAATATACGCTTTACACCTGCACACATCACCCCATCGGCACCAGTACATTTTAAACATCGGTCAATGTCAGCGAAGTATCGAATGCTGCCGTTCGCAAATACGGGAATTTGCAAAGCACTTCTGAGGTAGGTTTTCCAATATGAATAATATAATAATAATGTTTACAAATAAATAATAAGCTCAAGAAGTACTTCACAGCTGCTATGTGATCCCAATCGGCTAAACCACAAGTACGACCTTTTTGTTCTCGTGTTCGTCCATGGACGGCAAGAAGCTGAAAATAAAAAAGAAAATTTAAAAGTTAAATTTAAAAAATCTGACAAAAATGTTAATAATCGATAATTAAAATAACAAATTGCTCACCGTACAACCTGATGCTTGTATCATTTGCGCATATTCAACTGTACGTCGAACTTCGGGAAAAATGCGTATTTTGCACGTGACTGGGATAGGCAATCGACATGCAGATTTAACTAAACGAACAATTTAATAATAGAATTTTCAACCTATTACACTAACTTAAAGAGCTAACAAGATCCCAATCATCCTGCAAGTAGGCACCGTACTTGCCACGTCGCGCAATCGTCTGCGGACACCCCAAATTAATATCGATGGCGTCGCATTGGTTAGCTACAAGCGACGCGGCATTGAATAAAGTTTCAGGTTCGTTCGCACAAAACTAATTTAAGTCAAAATCAAATTACATTTTACATTCACAAGGTAAACTATCCAATATCCTGAATCATACAAAATACCTGAGCAATAAGAGGTCGATCTTCTGGACAAGTTGTAAAATGAGTTTTCCGATACAGTTCATCGGTCAGAAAATTGCCAGCATGCAGCATCGGAGTGTAACAAAGCTGAGCACCATGACGTCGACACAACAAACGCCAAGGAAGTTCGCTGTATTCGAATAAAAACACATGAACAAAAATAAATTTAAAAAATTATACGCAGCTCTTCTTCAATGTCGAAAGCATAATAAAGCATCAACAGTAATACCTCTGCTCCACCATGGGTGCCACAACAAATTTCGGTTGCCCAATACGTTTGTAGAAGTCCCATGGATCTTCAGGCATTATAAACGTCAAAATCGAAAAATCAAAATATAAAATTTCACACTTATTGACACTTTCTCCTTTTATACTTATATATTTCTCAAGACCTCATTTGATGATCAGAATGTGAACAAAATAATTTGCGCTCATTCCCATATCTAAAAAATAAAAGTTGTATGGTAAATTAATATAGAAAACTTTTTATACTAATAAGTAATTTTATAAATTATTTGGTAAAAAATTAAAAATAAATCTTACCGATGATTAGTATTCGATAATTAGAACAATATGCCATCAACAACATGTTCATACAGTAGCTAAAAGGAAAAGCATGTTTAATTGAGCATTTGCAATAACGTTTTGACATTATGAAATAATTTAATGCACTTTAAAAGAACAATATTTATTAAATTATCTTTATTTTGCCAAATACAGTATATCTAAAACGCAGATTTTCTAATTAAAATTTATGCATTTGCAACGTCATGTTGAAATAAAGATGATACAAAAAAGTGCTTCAACTTTTTGGTCTTCTGGTATAATATGAAAAATAACAACTAGAAAGCGATTGCTTATCTTTTCAATTCATTTAACATTAAATGAATGCATCTGCTAAATCGAAGTTTTGTGCATGTATTCAGTAGTTAAGATTTGAATTGAAATTATTTCACATTTTTATAATATATAATTTTTTCAGCTTGTGTCGTTCTTAATATTCTGTTATTCTCTTCATTAAGAACTGGCCTCGTTGCAGCTTTCTTTGAAGACCAATGCTTATGTGACTCACCCAACGTCAGACCATTATAGTGTTCATACGGACCTCTTAGTGTTAAAATTTCTCTTATGTCTTTTCTAATTAATAACTGATGTGCATATGAGCCTATTAAACACGTGACCTTGCGATACGATTGCCGTTTTCTCCCAAGTTATACATGACTGATAGTGTACGCCAGTTTTGCATTTCTGCAGTTTTCAAATTTATTTCAACTTCATTTAGCACGACGTTGAATATTTCAACAGAATACTAGAAAATAAATATAGTTACCATTATACACAGCAATAACGGTTGTTTATACTTATTTCACTGTTATTATTTCGTAAAACTTATGCAACAGCTTTTTTGTTCTTTCTACATAAAATCATTATTTCATAACAAAAAAAGTTTACAAATCATTTATATATATGTTAATGTATAAACTAAAATGTGTGTCTAAACATGTTTAAAGAAAAGGCTATTTTATCTGTTACCTTTGAGATTTCATTTTGTAAATAACTTTCCAATGCTACGACGTGTCTGTTTGAAACAGTGCTTTGTCGTTCCGAATATTTTTCATTTCCATTTATGATATTTTAACTGAATTAATGATTAATTTTTGATTATTATTTATTAAAGTTTATGTATTCTTAAATTTTTCAAAATATCATAGCACATTTTATTATAAAAATATTCGGAAATATTACTGTAACTTTAATAAACTTCATTTGATTACTGTAGTGTTTTCCACCGAAGTTATGGTGGTGCAATGTTTATCACGTTTTTGTGGTAGAGAATTGCTGCTTACATTTGACAACAATTTCAAGTTGTAAATTTATGTAATTTTTCTGTTAGGAATTCTTTCAATAATATAGACTGCTGAAATGTCTGTTTTATTTCTAAGTGTAAGAAACTTTTATGTTTATAGGAATAATTTGCTGTTGCTGAATTTGTATCATGATCGCGTAACGATTGCGTTAGAAATTTTATTTGTCATTTATGAAAGCATTTTAAAAATAAATATATTTTGTTTAGATATTTCTGTTCAAACTTTTTGAATTCTGAAAACTAGTTTTTATTGCATTGTAATTATTTATATAATTTCCTATCATGTATTTTCTTAAATTGTGCCATGTGTTTAAATGCTAACGCGTGAGAAATGTGCGTAAAATATTTGAAATTTTTTGCAGATTGAATGCGAACCGATTGATTTGATATAGCATTGCGTCAGCTAATGTTGAAATTCAGCTTTTAGGTTTGGTCAGAACGAGATGATTAATCAGAAAACAGTGGTTTTGTTATTGCTAACAGTGACTTCAGTTTCATCCATCACTTTGCCATCTTTACCTATAAACTTTTCAGTATGTTATGCAGTTTTATTCTAAATATGTAAATTAAGAAATTATTATAAAGTATTGATTTAAGTTTTCATTTTATCTCAACATTTTGAAAGATGTAAATTTGATTTTTTATTTAGGCATTGATTATTTGTGAAAATTTCTTAAAGTTGAAAATAAAATTTTTGCAGAATTACAATTTGAATATTAAATGTTGAATGTATTCGTTAAATTAAGTGAAATTTGTATTTAATATTTTAATAACTTTAAAGAGCTGTTTGCATTGATGTTAGTAGAAATGTTTGTCATTTTCAAAATAAATAAGCTTTGATTTGCAGTCACTTAATTACGCTTTTTTCAAATTTATTTAATCTTTAAAAATTGTATTCATATTCATATTGATATAAAAAATGAAATATGTTTTAGATTTCATTTATTTCCAGTGATCATTTTGCAAAATATGATATTATGGTAACGGAAGTGAATATGAACGATGGGAAGAAAAGTACCGGTTTGCAAATATGGAAGAACAGTACCATGGCTCAGCTTGTTTTAGATCGATTGTCCAATACTCACATTTATTACGATGGTTTTTGTTTTTATTTATTTATTTTAATTTGTAAATTTGATGAGAATTTGCATTTTTTGTTCTCTTTTATTACAGGTTTAAATCGGTGTGAACGATCAGCTTCTAAAGTGAATGCATCAGAAATCAATCCGCTGTTGTTGTCTTCATTTTTTGATGATATACCTGTCAGCTTATATGATTTTTGGAATTTTATTAAAGAAAAGGAATATCAGACAGTTCAAAACGTACCCGGTGTGACAACTTATTCGAAAAATATCACACTGCAGAATCATACAGCTGCAGTAACTATTGATCTTTTTGATCCAGCTTATTTGTTACCAAAAGGGGGTTCATTTAACGTACCTTTGCATATGAACATTCTTATGTACGGTGAGTGAAATTTCAAGCTGATTTTATAAATTGCTTACTGATTTAGATTTTTATGAAATTTATTTTAATTTTATTGTTTTAGTGTTATTTTTTATAATAAATTTGAAGAAAAGTAAAAGTCTGTAAAATTTTAGAAAAGGCAGGTGAAGATGTAGGCAAAGTTATTGGAAACGTATCGTATTCATTTTTTGGTTTCAACGCAAACTTGACGGAGAACGACAAAGAAAAATATTTTTTGGTATATGCATATAATCTCTTTAAACTTTTTTTTGTTCAGCTTCAACTTTGTAAAACTTTTAACTGTATTGTACTGTTTAGCCACCGGAAGGTGTGTTTTGCGTTGGTTTAAAAACAGATGAATTCCCTCAGCTGACAATGAAAAATTTTGCTACTTGGATCGAATTTGTCGATCACAGCCAGAAAACATCTTCTCTGATTCGTGTGGGTGTTTTGTATTTGTGAAAGCAACATTATTCTTTGCCATTTATTGTTGTATTTGTAATTTGAATTTTGATTATTTTTTTAATTTTAGCTTATCTATTCCGACGAACAAAAGGTTATCGCTTTTACTAACAATCCAGACTCAAATTTGACATTCAACCGAGTTGTAAACGTAACCAATTTGAATTCGTTCGTTATTCATGATTTCAATTCAGGTATTTTATATAATATTGAACTTTATTAAAACATGCAATATCATTAAGTATTTATTTGTTTTTATATTAAAAATTTTTATCTTAAATGAATTATTTTGCGGTAAATTTTTAGGCATTCAATATGTGGTCGATGCGAATAGCATGCACTGTATTGCTGTGAGTGCATTGCCTCCTATGTCTGGTGATGCGCGAATTTTAAATCAAACCACTGCTTATACGTTGATTGCTCTGAAAAGTGCTACCGATATATTGACGATGTTTGATCAGTTTACATATGGCTATGTTGGCAAGGTAAAAACAAAGTTTTCAACACAATAAAATTGTTTGTTGTTTCTGTTTTTATTATTCGCTTTATTATTATTATAGCGGATGTATGATGAAAATTATTTTGATGTATGGATATCGAGAGGTGAAAATCAGACAGTGAATTCTTCGACCGTTTATGAACTTTGGATGCAGACGGTATGGAATTATTTTTTTTTTGATTAAAATATTATTTATCATAATTGATTTATAATTGTCTTGTTTTTCAGAATTCAGAATTGCATAACGATGAAATACGACCTAGGATTATTCGCACTTATCGTACTTGTGTAAGTTATTTTTGATTTGTTTTATTTGTAAGTAAATTTTAAATTTGCGTTTGCGTTGAATTTGTTGTTGTTGATGTTGTTTAATATACTTTTCTTTCAGAATGGCAAAGTGCATTTAGCATCGTATACATTTTTCAATTTTGCTGCCGTCGATGTGAGACAGACGTTGTGGAAAAATGCACAGATTCAACCGTGTCTTCGTTTTGAAGAAAATAATTCTTATCTATCATTTACAGTGAACAGTAAATTGATAATTTAATTATTTATTTTAAAACGATTGCGGAAAATGAAGATAATTTTTATTGCTTATTTTAGGAACAATAAGCAAGTTAAATGATTTTGGTGTCAAAGAAATTGAAAAGGGATTAGTGGAACGTTTATCAGCAATTGCTGATATTAGTCCGTTGCGTTTTTCAACATTTTCAGTACGTGAAAACGAAGCAGATTTTTTACTATGATGAAAATGATTGAATTTATTTGAATTTTAGTTTCAACCAAATGGAAATAATACATTTGTATTTTTTCAACTGGCGAATGTGGCAGATATTAACGGAACACGTACAGAAACTTACAAAGAAGAGAAAAATCTCATTGTAGCTGTTGACACTTTGAATAAAACTCTCGAAGGAGACAACATTGTCGTTGTAGTGCATAATTTTCAGGGTGATAGCATGGTAAGATTTTCTTTTATTAATTTGTATATATATATATATATATATATATATATATATATTTTGTTTTCTTACTAGGCACTTCTGATTCATAAGAAATCGTTTAAAACTTCTCAAACGGTACTGTTTGAAAATATAACGCAAGTACAAATTCATCGCGGCTACAGTGGTGGATCCATGTCTGCATTGGGTATTAGTATGCTTCTGCTGGGAAGTTTTTTGGGCTTGATCATTGGTTTTTATCTGTGGAAACGAAATCGTGGCATTTCTTATCAAATTTACGAATAAGGAAGAAGAAATGGAATGAGAAATTTTGTTCAATAACTGTCCATCGTTTGTATCGATTTTGCATGTACTGCAAGTAATTATAATTTCCATTTTTAGTTTTAATATTTTATTATTATTTAATTCTTTACTCAGCTTGTTCTTTAAATATTTCGACGCGGGTTTAGAGAATATGCATGTGTGAATGTTAATTAGTCAGTTGGTTGATTTTGGTGATTGTAAACAAATAAATATTAATTCCAACCGGAAATGTTCACGAAATTCAAAAATGAAAACAATACAAATAATATAAATGGCTTTATTGTTATCTTGATTTAAGATTAATAATTGAACATAACTTTGAGTATCTGATGTGAGAAGAAAGTTTCCACTTGATCGTCGTCAGAGATGTTGTTCCTGGAAAGAAATTTCATCACAGCTTTGAATATACGAATTGAGTATGCCAGTGGAAGCTATTGGGAGATCGTTGAAAAGAACTGTCGGAGCTGAGTCGTAAGAAATGCTATTTTTGAACGATTCTTTGCTTCTGAAGAAAATGAAAATGCCAAAAATAGACGCCACAATGTTGATAATCGTCAGGCTGATCATAAACCCAATCCAACTGTATTGATCTAACTGAATGTGTATAGCCATAGTTGAAAATTTCTTTTCAAAGCAAAGTTTTCACTGTCACCGATGATGAGAATTTTATTTTTGTGTTCTAAGTGATCTCAGTTCGCATATGTATAGTAATAATATTAGTGTTACACGCCTCAGGCAGTGATGGTGAAGGCAGTGTTTTATGCAAAATATTATTCCATTTATGGGTTAAGATTTTGATCATGTAGAAAATAACTTGAAATATTCAAGCAGCGTCTACAATAATAAACGACCAATAATGCATAAGATGACCAACGATAAACTGAGGAATGCAAAATTTTACGAAACAGTACAGAATGAAATGGAATGTTGATTTTCAGGTTTATATTTACTTTTTTTAATCTCAAACCCCCTCAACCAAGTAAACGATGATTCATAGCACTTTATACTCATTTTATTTGCATAAAAATTAAGAAAAACGCAAAACTTGTATTTTTTTTGTTTGCATATATTATTTATATATACATGCATATTAGCAATTGAAAATGAAACACGCTATTTGAAAAAAAATCCAAATGTCTATATTCTATTTGAAAATATATTTCTAAAGTTGTGAAAAGCTTTAGAAAGTGTATGTTCGAACTAAAATACGAAATTATTTCTCCAGCACAGGATGTTGAAAAAGGTAAAATTACTCATGAAAAGCACAATTATCATACTATCATGAGATCATGTTGCAAAATTCTATAGAGAAATACTTTTAATGAATGGAGAAATTTTCAAGAAAATTGCAATCAAGCTTTTATCATTATTTGCGTTGATTCAATTGGAATAAGCTACAGATGAAGTATAATTAAAGACTATTTATTTTTTTTCTTAAAAATGAAATCAGTTAATAAAATATTTCATTCATTTGCATAGAATGAATCTATTTTTTAAGTATACAAATGATGACAACAAAAGATGTAAATGAATAGCGTGTATTCAGTAAAAAATTAGTTCTGCTTGTCATCACTTTTTCATCAGGCGTTATTTAACAAAAAAAGCATGAAATCAATAAAATCATGATATCTTTTATTGTTGTTAATCATTTATTTATGCATTTTTAAAATGAAAATCTCGAATCATCAATCCAGACACGTTTGCACTTGCAACAATAATAAAAGAAAAAATACTGTTTCAGCTGATTATATTTAAATTAAAATGCAAGTTTTATTTGTAAATTTTTTTATCATACTAATAACAATTTAATTTTTGAATACAAGGAATTTCCAATTTTATTTCACAATGTTATCATGAAATTCGTTTCACAAAAAGTAACGAACAAAGCTGTGAACATGCTTTTCAAATGTTCTGACCGGGTTATTTTGTGTTTTTGTCGACGCGGCATCTGCTAACTATTTGCAACACACTTTTATAATAAAAACAATAAAAGTTTTTTTCTATTTTTTTACATAAAGCATTAACGGCCATTTCTGAATTCTGTTGTCTAGTAAAGAGAACTGCTTTGTTCAACAATAGCATGCAAAGTTGCTGGAGCATCTCATTCCACTTTTTCTCATCCTTTGTTGCCAACGTTTCGTCCTTGTTTACTTTTCATGACCAACCAACCAGCCAGTCAAATTAACAATACTTTTATGCAGGCACTTTCACTAAACAGCAAATACCAGATGCAAACATACAATGCTGCAGTAATACACCCTTTGCTTACTCTTCCCCTCTCCCCCCCCCCTCTCTCTCTCTCTCTCTCTCTCTCATACTCTCTTTTCTTTCATTAATTCTATTTTCGTCACGATATGCGCGTAATTTTATATATTTTTCTGGTGTTCTCGACATTCTAGCTCTGTATATTTCTCAACTGACCCACATAAAGGTGATGCTTGCTGTCATCCACGCACTGCCATTTTCACCTAAATATTTTCACATCAGCAAATGCTCACAACTTTTGCATTTTCATCAAATAATTTGTAGGGAAGTAATTTGAAAACAAAAAGAAATTACAACAATGTGAAATACACCACGTCAATGTCGTGTGTCAATCAATCAGGGCACAATGACAGTTAAGACGAATAGCAGAGTCACTGATAACAATTTTTTCTTAAATAAGATGAGATTTTGATTTAGCTTTGTATTTTAGTTATTTATTTATTCAGTCTTGTTTACACAAATTTGAATCATCACTTTTTATGCGTGCTAAACTCACCTCAGTCTTTTTGAGTTTTGCAATGACCTGCACGTCATTTCTTACTGTATAATAGAAGGTGAATTGCACGAAGCGTTTGTGTCGACCGGTGGTGGTCTGAGCCTATTTATTTGCTGTTGCCATTGAATAATGTTGCCAGTGAATGTGAATGAAATGAATTGTCAAAAACTCGTCTGAAACTGTAGCTTTGCGTTGCCATTCATTTATAATTAATTAATCAGAAACTGACGTTCTGCTAGAAGTTCATCTTTCTGTTTCACCTTATATGGTTGAGATTTGAAACTTGGAAACTGTTGAATGTATTTTCAATGCGCAACAATTGTCACTGCTTGTAATAGAGAATAATTTCGCAGTTTGTTTTATTATTTTCTTCAAAGAATTGCTTTGTTAAAACAACAATGGCAGCGGACCGTGAAGAAGAAGACGAGGTAACGATTTCCAGCATGTTTCTTTTTTTATTGAGCAAATTTGATTTCAATTTTACCAATTCTGTTGTATTTAATTTATTAGTGGAACTTTGAAAAGAAAGAATATTTTTTTTTAAATGAAGCTATCAGTTGTTCGATCAGTTTGTGTAATTGATTGGTTTATTTAATTTTTTTTTTCAATTTCATTGGGAATTTCAATTAAATTCAGTTGATCGATTGTAAGCCAATAACTGCCTTGATTGGTATTGATAATCTGGGCGCGGCTTTTGATGGATTCGTGCGCTGAGCGTTATCACTTTTCAAGCATTTCTATCTTTACCTTGTCAGGCGAACCTGTTCTGATAAGGCGCTTGTTGTTGACCTTTATTTCATGTAGGCGGTGTTCTTTTGAGCATTTCACGTGCTTATTGTTTTCAGTTCTTATTCATCACTGGATTGTTGATTTTGTTTCTTTCTCTTTTTTTTCCCAAATCATTTATTTTATTTAAAGCTTTATTTTTTATGCTCGAATAAAGCCGTTCGAACTACAGTTTGAGGTTAAATGCATTAACCTGTTTTTTTGAAAACGCTCGGCCTTGTCCAGCTAGTGCGATGTTTAGTCATTGTCTGCATGTTGAAATATACTGGTCAGGGTCAACTAGTCGTAGCAGGACGTTGACCATGCTGAGCTACGCTGACTGTATATACTGACCGTTGGTCACTAGTAGTAGTAGTAGTAGTAGTAGTAGTGAAATTTGTGAAAGTTGAAGTGTTTCTTATTGCCCTTTTTGATAAGTTTATTATTCATTTATATCGAATAAAGAAATAATATTGGTCAGTTGGTATTTTAGAATAGTTTTGCCGAAGCATTGTACGACAATAATGCAGAATGGCCAGATGAGCTGACGTTTCGGCGTGGAGACGTGTTGAAAGTGTTGGAACGGAATCCAGCTAAGGGCCTTGCTCAAGGTTGGTGGCTCTGTTTTGACCCTTCAACTGGCAAGACTGGTATTGCACCGTCGAATCGTCTGAAAAGCATGGATCGACCTCCTCCATCATCCCAATCTCGGGTAAGCAGTGATGATTCAGATAATAGGAAGAACAATACTTGGGATGTGATTTGTCCGTAAACAGACCAACTACATCTAGGTATTTTTCAAGTTCGTTCAAATTGACCATTTTGGAAATTCTACTATTAGAAAAAAAAATATTCTTGACATTCCATTTTACGCATTTGCATTTCAACTTGAACACTGGCTACTACATTTTTGTTTTAAAATATTCTTCAATATTGCATTGATATTGATAAAAACTGGCCAGACAATTTGAAACGTGTAAGCAATTTCGATCTTGTGTAATATTTTTGCAAAGTGTAATAATACTGATTTATTAATTTGTTTTTTTATAGACAAAAATTGTTCTTCTTTTTTTATTTCTAATTGAATTAATTCACACAGAGGTTCTGTAATCAGAGAGAGAGAGAGAGTGTGTGTGTGTGTGTGTGTGTGTGTGTGTGTGTGTGAAAGGGGGAGGGCATCGAGTGTCGAGAGGCACAGTAGTGACATGTTTGTATATTTTTCGTCCACGATTTTTTAATATAGTTCATTTAAAATGACGTAGTTTGTGGACGCTTTTTCTCAAGGCCATTTCATTAAAGGGACAAAATATTTGAGAAGAAGCATGCTTTATAGAACAAAAATTGTAATTAACTATTATTGATTTAGTTGGACGGATGCTTACTTGTATTGTTGCATATGCAAAATTAAGCAGACATTGGAAGAAATGAAATGTTCCGTTTGTGTTTCTTCTTATTTTCGAAATATAACATTGAGCTTGTCAGCTTATGAGGATGGTCGGATGAGGCGAAAAGATTTTGAAGAAAGAACAAAAAATAGTGGGAGATTATTTCAACGATTTTTAAAATTAAGCTTAATATAAAACTCTTCCAAACTGTATAATGGAAGTGAACAGGTTTTCAATTTTCTTTTTATTTGATCACTTGATTCATTCTTAAACATTCTATATATCATTTATTTATTTATTTATTTATTATAGATTTTTACATTTTACTAATTCACAAGATTATCATATTTCCCGGATATTCATTTGTTGACATGCTGATTGTTTGTTTTCCTGTTCGTATTCATATTTATGAAACATGAGAGGCTCATTTAGAAACTTGAAGCTTATTTGGAAAAGCAAGAACGGTATACATTTGCTTAAATTTCTATATTACCTCTAAACGAGACCATGCAAATTTATTTCTGGCTTTTTTTTTGTTTCTTAATGTACGTTCAGTAATATTTCGTTCAGTGATAATAATAATAATGGCGCGCTTGTTCGTCACAATCGACAAATGCAAATTTGACATCTGGTTTAGAATTTCGCGATGTTGTTATCAAGACTTTTCGATTAGATTAAGCTGGCTTTGAACAAGCTTGGGGCTGATTAACTCAGATTGATTGATAGCAGAAACGCACGCACGGCTGCTTTATAAGCCAACAGCGCTGAAAAGTGCAAGATGAATTATTCTTTTGCTCCTTTTCATTAATTCTTTTCAATATGCCAAATTATGAATAAGGCGACCACATGTTTATACGTTCGAACATTTCGACGGCTCTCCTTTGGGATGAAGTTAATTAAAACTATTCAATGCATTATTTTTTATTTCATTTCATTTTTAAAACTAATATATATATATATATATATATATATTCGAAAAGAATTCGCATGCAGTTTGTGATGTGTAAAATAGCAGTGATCTCTAAACATTAATTTACATCTTTTGAATATACATTTACTTTTTTGTATTATAAAATGCGCACCGTTAGTTTGGGGATAATAACATATTCTACTGAATTGTTCGTTGTTATTACTATAAATTGCGCTATTATAACAACAGTTGCATGGAAAGTAGAATAAAACTATTCAAGATGTATATATTTCTTCTGTTTTGCGATTTTTAAATAGCCATTGCTTTGTAACTTTGTATTTGCCTAGATTATTTATTTCATTATTGTGTAAATATGAGGAATTTTTAGGAATCAAAGTATCAATGAATTTCTAATAACCCAGCAGTACAACAAATTAATGTTAATGAATTAATATATTCATCTGTTTTAAATGGATGAATACAAATAGATAGATAGATAGATAGATAGATTGATTGATTGATTTGCTGACTCTTTTTAAATGAAACTATTATTACTTAATTTGAAAAATTTATGATTATTTTGCATACTGCTCTAGTTCAATGTATAAAATAACAAAAAGCATTTGTGATTTTGTGAATGCTTTTTGAATATTTTGGAAAATTTTCAATTTATTTTATTGCAATTCTCCTAACTGCGTGCTATTTTTAATAGAAGGTTTTCAATTCGATTAATTCTTTTTCGTAGAATGTTCATGAAAATAATAAATAAATAAATACATAGAAATTGATTTTGGAGAGGTTAAATTGCGTCATTTACCATGACAGTGTTTTATGTTCGCCTGTTTTCTTTATAATTGAAAATGGAACTTGTCATAATTTTGATCGTCAAGTTCGTCTGTTGTTGGCTTTATTTAATACAACCCAACTGACAGCAAGTAACCATTTTGAAAGTTTCGCCTGTTTGCACTTTTGCACAAGAAAAATCAGTCATGCTGAAAAATTATACCGGCAGATCGAAATTATCGACGGCATTGTTGTAAATTTTCCTAAATTCAGTTTTCTCAAATTTATGTTAACATCAATAAATCCAGTTTACATTTGATTGGCTGTTTACTTTTTATTTCATTCATTCATTTGAATTTTGCTTGCACCTTGCACATATCATCAGCAAACGACAACAACGAATGCAACCAATATAATTCGTATTTTATGTATGATGAACGTGCATTTGAATTTCCTTGGTATTTATCAGTAGCAGAGGTTATGAGAGAAATTATTTTTTTTATGCTTTCAGAAATTATTTTCAAGCACATGTAGAGCTTTACAAGGGAGTAGGTTTTATTTATTTGAATTTATACATTTTGTTTAAATATATAAATGATGATTTTCAAAATAACTCTCAAAAGTTCTATAGATAATGAAATTTAAGTCAGGTGTTTTTTCCGAAGATGCAAACCTCGAATTTAAAGAAGGGTGTATATATAAATTGCAAAGTAAAAGAAATATTTTTCTCTTTTACTGTTATGCGTAAATATTTATTGTCGAGTATGAGTAGTAAATAATATTATGTGACTGTAGAATAATTTTTTCTCATTTTACAGCTTATAACACCACGACGGATTGGCGACGTTTTTGTTTACGATCAGAGCAATTTCAAAGCGGTTGCTGATGGCAACGGTAACGGAGCTGCACATCCTTTCGATTACAAAAAAGCCTTTTTATTAAACGGTATGTTATCTTTTGGAAAACTGTTTTGGTCTTTTTGTCACTCCACATTACAGTAGTAAAGGTTTTTAATTTGTTGTTGTGATGTAGTAAATTTTGGAAAAAAATTTAAATAAATACTTGAGCTGTGCTCCTGATATGCGTCTGCATTGTGAACTGGATTTCTAAGCAACATCAGTTGATTAGTAGAGAATGATGATGAAGTAGTATTTTGGTTAAAATTAGGATCGCCAATGCTGATTACTGTAACTGATTGTTCATTTGGAAACTTTTGCTGAACTTCACGTGAAATTTTGAACCATGTGCATTAAAAAAATTTTTTTGAAAAAACCTGTTACATAATATTTGTTAATTTTTGAAAAGGGTTTTAAAATTTTATTCAGTTATGAAAATTTCACAAATTATTTGTGCACTGCGCTGACTGTATTATTTGTCAGTGATACAGGATAGGAGATGATAATTTTACTGTTGCAATGTTTTGTGCTTTGTCAATTGACAGTGGTGATCTAGACATTCTTATTTCCGGCTACTGTATGCAATTGGAAAGCAAGTATAAATGTTTTGTGAAGAGGGTATTTTTTTGTGTTGATTTCGTGAAATTATCCATTTCTTTTTTTTTTGGTATTTGAAGATTTCTTGCCGATGAAAAACAATGAAATTGTCGAAAATGTAGAAGAAACGGAAGACAACAGGGGTGACGTGGATGAAGAAGATATCTACGATGTACCAACTGCGTCGACAGTGGGACGCAAGCCGGTGATTCGTAATGTGCCGATCACGTTGGTACGAGAGCCGTCCGAGGCTACTTTGTCGAAGAAAAGTTCGGCCGAGGAACGTTCGACGGTTGTATACGATTCTCCGTCAGTTGTTGTCCAGCGATCGTCGTTGACAAGTGGACTTTTGGGGCGTGGCGTCCAACGGCCTGCATTGGTGGAACCGACATTTTCCAAAACAGCAACGGCAAAATTGTTTTCTGCTGGTGACGCGTCGGTCGAAGGATGCTTGCACTCGGTTGGGAGCAGTTCCCAGTCTTCGCAGTCAGACAGATTTAGCTATAGTTCGGATTCATCGTCGGCCGGCTTTCGTGGAACGGTTCCTGTGGAACTGGAAAGCCAAGGGAAAGATCTGTATGACGTGCCGACGGGGACCCGAGCTAAAGCCGACTTGACAAAGCCTACTGTGGATGCTTTGCCACCGGTCGATGAGTTGTCGTCGCTTTGTCTGCTGTCGTCGACGGCGCCAAAGCCAGCACCAAAGCAAGCCCAGTCCGAGCTTCAGCAACTGTTCGATCAGTACAAAGCGAACATGGCTACTCTGGCCGACAGCAGCTCGTTGTTGCCGTTTACCGATGCCCAGTGGTCAGCGCTGACGAAAAATTGTCGAACAACTCTATCTCTGCTTCGTCGTCTGTTGCAATTGGTCGGTGAAGCGGCGGATCCCAGTTTGCAGCAGTCGGTCGGACTGATGCAGCGTCTCGCCTCGGATATGGAAGCTCCTTCAGCAATGCGAGACGCGGACCGCACTTATCCGCTCATGAGGCAGTTCACAATTGTCGCTCGTCGAGTTTTGGATCAGCTGAGAATGCATTTGAATAATTTCAATAATAATAATATTAATAATAATAATAAGCAGTCACGTTGGCAAAATGGAAAAATTGTCCCAATCACAACAACTGCCAATGGGGAAGAAGGGAATGCTAATGACGCCGACGGTATCCTCAACAACGCCAGCACTGCTAGCGTCGCCGATGACAGTGCTTATGATTTTGTGGAAAATGTGTCGTTGACGAATCGATCCCACAGCAACGGCTCTTTGGATGTGGACGATCGACGCCTTTTGCGCTTCTATTCCAGCCAAATCGACAGTCACATCCATTGCCTGAGCAGCGCCATCGATGATTTCTTGGCAGCCGTGGAGAACAACCAGCCGCCGCGTAGTTTCATAGGCTTAGGGAAGCTGGTCATCTTGGCTGCCCACAAATTGGTCTACATCGGCGACAACATCGCCCAGTGTGTGCACAGCCGGTCCGTGCAGCTGATCGTAACAGAGCATGCGGATCGTCTGTGCGACGTGCTTCGGGCGTGCGTTGCTTCTACAAAATTGGCTGCCCAAAATTATCCAGCAATACCAAGCATACAGGCGATGATCAGCAGTGTCGTCGCCGTATCGCAGTCGGCACAGCAGTTGCGTTTATTTGTCAATAGTGCTTTAGCAAGCAGATAGCTAGCTGTTACGTAAGGAAAAATATTCTTTTTTTTTCTTATTTCACTTCAATCTGTTCATATTTATTTATTTATTTATTTATTTATTAAAATAATTATCAGTACCTTTATTTGGCGGCACAGAAAGGGCACTCTCAGTATTAATGATGATCTTGTTTCTCATTTGAAGGGATAATTATTGATTGGATTACGTACGTTTCATTGTTTTCACAAAGGTACAACAAACATTTTCTTCTTGTAAAGTTTTAATTTCAATCCCGAATGTCGAATCAGTTGGGAGAAGGAAAAACATTTTCAACTGTAAAATTAAGACAAAACAGTTTCTTTTCATATATAATAACGGAAAATTGTACCAAACAATTTACTAATCAATAATTCCATTCGGTTACTGCAAATGAACAATAAAATATGGTATCACTTGATCATTTCAGATGATAAATTTAAAAAATGAATTCGATTCTAAAAATTGTGATTAAATGACATACGTGAAAACATTGAAATTCAAATAAACTTAAACAGTATTCAAACTGGCTCTCTAAGTAAACTGAAAATTATAAAGAGTAGGAAGGAATCTTAGTTCTTCATCTACTGCCAAATATTTAAATGTCGAATAAAAGAGTACAGTATTATGCTCCATGAATTGAATTAAATTACAATGAAAGCGCATCGGAATTGCTTCCATTCTCTTCATATTCATCAGTCTTCGTCAAAATTTGCACATGAAATGTCCCGTTTATCACTAGCTGTTCTCACAAAAATAAGAATATACC
>NW_003526948.1:1707231-1709269 GCF_000181795.1 Trichinella spiralis | reverse complement strand
ATTGAACCTAAAACAAAAATAAAAGGATTTGAAAAACCTACCGTGGCCATTAACATAACAAGAATATTAACATTTTTCTGGTGAAAAAAAAAATATTAAAATAATATCCATGGAAAATATAAGAGAAAGGGTAATTCGCGAGCATATAGTAAAAATTTTTAAAATATAAATTAAAAATGGATGTGTTAAATTCCCAAAACACATTTTCTAACTCTGCTATTGATTTTTTAAATACACATTATATTATGTGTAAACCTGCATGGGAAATAAAATATATTAAAAAGTGTCACACCTTTAAAACCCACTTTTGGATTTTTGTTTTCACACGGGGTTTGTGGTGTCATATCGAAATGGTCCTTCATTTTTATCTTCGACTGGTAATTTTTGTTCAGTATTTTCCTGAACAATGTCTAAACAAATAAAGATTTGAAAACTACGTGCATTACATACAGATATACATTTTCTGTGATATATATTTATATATATATATATATCATGGAAAATAAGAAAGTAATCACAGCATAGTAAAATTTTTAAAAAATTAAATGAATGTTAATTTCAAAACATTCTCAACTGCTATGATATTTATACATTATTATGTAAACTGTACGATATAAATGTAATATGTTCACCTATCAAACACAAGTTTTCAAAAGCTGTATTCATAGCTGTATCGTCCTCTTGGTGGCTAGAATCAATATGGGCTTTTCGTTGATTTCTAAAAGATATAATACTTTCATAATATGTAATAAAATAGAGTGAAACCTGAAAATGCAGCATCTGTGAAATGTCGTGCAATACTTGAGAACGTTGAAATTTGTGTAATTTAAGTTGTAAAATTTATAAACAAAAGTGAAAAAGATGAACAACTAAATGATTTCAGATCCACCTAGAAATTAATTATTATTAGCTTGACGTCACAAACTCAACGATTCTCAGTGCATTCATCGGCAGAAGTAATATACTGATTAACCCTCCTGTTATCCTCAAATTTACTTACCTCCCGTTATCCTCCGGGTCAAATTGACCCATAAGTGATGCACAGTTTGTTTTGCGGTCATACTGTGACTAAGTATTCGTGAATTTTATTTTAAAAGGTTCTGATGAATATTCTAATACTCAGAGATTATTTTTTTTAATATGCCCGTATATGGTGGATGTACATTGACACACTTAAATTTCTTCTGCACATAAGTTACAATATGATTGTGTATGATCTTTACAAATGTATTTTTGGCATTTTTTACAACGTACGCTTGTCTTGTTGTCACTTTAAACACACAATTGACATCGGGCTCTTTTTGTACCACCTGTATCCGTATCAGTGATACCGCTTGTAGATGGCTGCTCTGCATCTTTCCGCATCCTTTCAACCGCCGATTTTGCTGCTGCTGTTCTGGGCAGTGTTTTGCGCCACATCATTTCTGGTTGCACTAGAGCCTTGCCAAGTTCTTCCAGGAATAATCGACGCTTATGCAGCCGTCCTAAATTTTATGCTGGATGTTTCTCTGTCCATAGAACGTAGGCGTTGTATGCCGATACGTCGATGATGTTGTAAAATATGACTAATGGCCATCGTGCAGATATTCTTTGGCAGGAATACGTTGATGTCATTTTGTCTAAATTATCTACACCACCTTTAGTATTATTATAGTGTAGAATAATGTCAGGCTTGCTTCCCTTTCTGTCGCAAACCTGGTTGTCATTGTGCATAGTACTTGGAACTATAACATTCTTGTTCTTTTTTGGGAGGTATGAGACGATGGTGCAATCTTCATATATATGCAAATGTTGAAAAAGTTCAATTTTCTGCCTTGTATTTGCAACAGATCCTGGGTAGCTCTGGCTTGTTTTTTTTTTATAGTTCCAACCAAAGTCAAATTCCTTTTTTTTCAGTTCTATCCCCTAGTGCATATGAAGTAAAAAAGTTGTCACATGTAACATTATCACCTTTTTACCCCTTTGCATGTCCAGAACACTCGCATCCCTTGGTACTTTCCCACGAGTTCCACTTGAACGGCTTGCCAGTGCAAATTTG
>NW_003526948.1:1703535-1707221 GCF_000181795.1 Trichinella spiralis | reverse complement strand
TCGACGAATCGCTTACTTGCATCGGGCAAAATGATTGTGGCGATTGGTCATACGAGGGTCATCTTTGCAATGTGACCCAACGGCCGTTTCTGGTTCACATGAGCAAGCACGTTGGTGTTGATAAAAAAATTGGTTACGAGTGCGGCTGCCATTCTGGTTTTCACTTATATGAAAACATAACTTCTCGCATGGGTGACGTTTGTTTTTTTCCCTTCTTTTAAACATTACAAACTTGTTCTCACTCATATACATGTCTGTATTTTTCCTTTATATTTGTATTTATCGTTCTGACTGAGACATTGATAAATGCACCAAGACTTATCCTTGTCCCCACATATGATACTTTCATTATAATTACTTGTACGTTAATTTCATACCTTATGGACTGCTATGATATTTATATGGTATTATGTGCACTGTATGATATAGATATAATACGTTCAAATCTAAACCACGGTGGATATCGTTTCATGGGTTGTGTGTTATCCATTGACTTCATTCTATCTTCGAGTCGTAATTCGTATAGTACAGTCAATTCATCGAGAATGACTAAACAAATAAAGATTTGAAAACTACGTGCATTACATACAGATATACATTTTCTGTGATATATATATTTATATATATCATGGAAAATAAGAAAGTAATCGCAGCATAGTAAAATTTTAAAATAATTAAATGAATGTTAATTTCAAAACATTCTCAACTGCTATGATATTTATACATTATTATGTAAACTGCATGATATAAATATAATATGTTCACCTTTAAACCACATTGGATATTGTTTCACGGGTTGTGTGTCATCGATTGTCTTCATTTTATCTTCGACTGGTAATTTTTGTTCAGTATTTTCCTGAACAATGTCTAAACAAATAAAGATTTGAAAACTACGTGCATTACATACAGATATACATTTTCTGTGATATATATTTATATATATATATATATCATGGAAAATAAGAAAGTAATCACAGCATAGTAAAATTTTTAAAAAATTAAATGAATGTTAATTTCAAAACATTCTCAACTGCTATGATATTTATACATTATTATGTAAACTGTACGATATAAATGTAATATGTTCACCTATCAAACACAAGTTTTCAAAAGCTGTATTCATAGCTGTATCGTCCTCTTGGTGGCTAGAATCAATATGGGCTTTTCGTTGATTTCTAAAAGATATAATACTTTCATAATATGTAATAAAATAGAGTGAAACCTGAAAATGCAGCATCTGTGAAATGTCGTGCAATACTTGAGAACGTTGAAATTTGTGTAATTTAAGTTGTAAAATTTATAAACAAAAGTGAAAAAGATGAACAACTAAATGATTTCAGATCCACCTAGAAATTAATTATTATTAGCTTGACGTCACAAACTCAACGATTCTCAGTGCATTCATCGGCAGAAGTAATATACTGATTAAATTGATGGAGGCGCAAATTATCAAACTAGTCATGCAAAAAAAAAATATAATTGCTATTCTAAATGATTATTAATAAACTGCTCTTCAACATTTTCATTAATTTTAGTACTTACTCCAAAATTTCTAACAATTTCTCAGATTTGAAAAACGTCGGTTGCACATTTTGAATTTGCCGGAAGATCTCTTTCCTAAATAAAAAGTGATAACTAGATATACTACCCTTCATCCATTATTTTCTTATATCATGATTACAGTGCAATAAATGATTCTTCTTTTGCACATGGAAAATCTACAGTCGACAGCAAGGTGTGATGACTGCAGCCGATCGGAAATTGTACCTCTACTGCATCGCAGTTCATTAGCGGTGGCAAAACAATGTCTTCTTCATTTTTCTGCTCATTGCATAATACAACTGTGTTTATGAAATCTTCCATAAGCAACAGCTGCGGGGGAATTCCCAATCTTCGATCTAAAAAATAATTCAGGAAACAAAATTTTTAAATTCAAAAACGCTTATTTACCTTTCGCCCAGATAAATCTCATTACTTCTGCCACTGCAGAGTATTTCAATCCTTCGCAAACTAGGTAGCTGCTTTCTTTTAGAATATCTTTAACATCCAACGGGAGCGACCACTCCTCTAAATCAAGCACATAAATACAAACACGTTTAATTATCATTGAGATATATTCTTTGGATGTTTCGAAATTAAATAATTCATTTTAATAAAAACGAACAAAGAACTGAAATTACCGGTGTCAATAGTAACACCAGCCGTTTTAATAATTCCGAACTCCAACTTGAATTTCAGTAAGTCGATTTCAACAAATCTGCTATCTACTACAGTATCCCCACTGAATGATACGCCGATTAAAGCGTATGAAAGTTGAAGATTCAAATTTCTCCTCGATAACTTGAATGAATTTAAAAATAAGGACGAAGCATGACGTCGCATACTTTGAAATTTGGGATCATCCAGATTTTCAAACTATAAACGAAACATTGTATTAATTTTAACATCAACAACGGTTTTGCTTAAAACCGTTACTGTTAAAAACAACAACCTACTTCCAGCTACCTAAACAGCTAGCCACAAGTAAATGAAAGAAACTTACGCGTGGAAACATATGCTCGAATGGGACGTGACGAGTTCTTTGTCCCTTATCACATTGCACACTGTGTAAAAGTAGATACAACAATTTATGGGGTTGAAAATTTCTGTTCGACTGCAGCTTCAGTTTCCATTCGTCCTTTTCCTGTTCGCTCATTACAGACCATTTTTGGTCGCACATTCGAAAAAATGATTCCAATTCTTGCCTGTCCGCGGTAGCGGAGTAATTCGTTAAATTCCAATTCATGTAAAACAAGAAACCGGTGACTTTGCGACGCGGCATCTCTAGATCTGCAAAATAACACTATAGCAGATATAGTAACAGTTTAAGCTTGAATTCAAAAATCAGAACTTCACTGGATGTAAATTACTTTATCATGATTATGAAAAAAAGGTAAAATAGATTAGCAGAAAAATTTCAAGCATTCTGACAGACACATCGTACATAACAATAAACAAATTAAAAGAGCATCACTAAGCGACTCAATGAATAATAAACAGGAAAAACAACTATAACAAAAATATAGCATCTTAATCTTAATATAAATTAATAAAAATTGAAATTCATAAACGCGTTTATTAAGAAAACAACAGCGTATACAATTGAAAAAGAAAAGGCTTAAACACATGTTTCAAAACACAAAACAAGAAACAGTTCGCATGTGAATTCATTTTCTATTTCCAAAATCAATAACGGCTGAATATACTAATAATTAGTGAGATAAAAATAAACAGTTGATTACATAACATACAACTATAATGTCTTCGATTGATATATACGAAAAGGCAGCGTTTTGGTTACCTATGTGGATAACGGTAAACAGAAAATGAGCTCACGCAGGGAAGAAAGCAGACAAAAATAAAACAGCAACACATTGTACATTAAGAAAAATAAAAAGAAATACATTAATAAAAATACAAAAACTAAGATAAAAAAAACAAAAAGTTCACTTCAAAATAATGTAAACTAACGAACAAAAAGGGAAAATGGACACATCATTTTATAAATACTGTAATAAAATATATGCAAGAACAATATGTGCAACGTGCCAGCATTAGAGGCACATTATTCCACAACTACTGCACAGATTTCACCCAAACTCTGAAATACATTATAATAAATCAATGCGAATGCATAAAAATCAGAA
>NW_003526948.1:1702248-1703525 GCF_000181795.1 Trichinella spiralis | reverse complement strand
GTGGTGGATTCATCATGGCTGTCTTTAGTTTGATGAAGTCCAAATGCTGAACGGGCAACATTATCACATTTCACATAAAATAATGGATTGGGGGTTATTGTAAATTCACATACCTTTAATTGGCATAATGTTGCTTGCTAAAAACACAAAATTATTTTGCAAAACGTCTCAGATTCTGAAAAGACCGGAATAATGTCATGTGAACTTACGAGGGGATTGCGATGGGATTTCATGAGGATATTATGAATGAACCCAGTAATTTGACTACAATTGGGAATTCATTTAATTTCATAATGCGATGTAATGAATTTCTACTCTGATCAATAACTTATTGAAGTAAATGTGTAAATCGGCATTGAAGCCGTGATACTACATATGCAACGAATGATTAAGAGATTTAATGATGGATTAATGGTAAAATATATAAATGAAAAAAAGAATATAAAGAAGTAATTGGCAAACTTTGATTGTGACAACAAATATAAAATTAAATACATGATCAAACTATTTTCATACGTAACAGAAAACCTTTATGATGAAAACAATTAAAAGATGCAGCTCTGAACAAATGAATGAATGCATTAAAAAATAAAAACAGCCGTAAATCAGCCAGTGAAAATGTGAATCTGCTGTGATTCGTGAAAGAAATTGCATACATCAGTTTTGCTGTCAGTAAGCGAAAACTGCATTAATATAAATCTGAACCGTGTAGTATAGTTCAGTTAATTTAACAAAGCAAAACTTCATTTTTTCAAAGCATCACAATCGCAGTATTAAAGAAAACCGCTCTTATTTTTTGACTTCATTTGAGTTCCGTCACTTCGCTTTCTTGTTTTTGTGTGGGGGGGGGGCAAAAGAAACGCTTTTTTTTTTTCCCCCCCCCCCCCCCTTTATCATATAGTAAAAAGTTAAAAAAAAAAAAACGTTTAAAATCAATGGCGAATTTCTGAAAATATAAATAAAACAACGGATTCCTTTATTAAACTGCATGCTTCCGAAAAATGCGCAAAACCCGTATCTTTAAACGAAAACAAATGGAAAGATTGAATAATTTTTTCAGTAATTTAAATACCGGGTAATCAGTTTATGGGCACAACCTCAATAATGAATCTTCGAGAAATGGTTGTCCGGACAATAAGTGGCCCACCAAACCATCAGATAAAACAAACCAAGCCCCGGTAAGTTAACCGGCTTCCAAGGCAGCTTTCGCTCCGGAACCAAGGCAATTAACCGACACCCCAAAATTCCTCTATCGCCGGAAATTATATTTATATTTT
>NW_003526948.1:1670715-1702238 GCF_000181795.1 Trichinella spiralis | reverse complement strand
TGAATGAATACCTCTTATAATGGCGACAAGTTCACGCATGCCAAAATTCCACCCCTCTAGATCCCTTTCAACGGGAGTTCCAGTTGGACGGCTTTCCTGTGTATTAAGATAGACAGAGGGCAATTTTAGAGGCCATTTATTCAGTACGTACGCATTTATTTGCCGTAGATCTTTCCATAACCCTCTAATTTATCAGATATTTGCAAATTATAATAAAAAAAGCGAAATTTGTGACAAAAGCCTACTATCAAAAATTGCTAAAACAGCAAAGGCTATAGCCTTGCTTTTTTGAAAAGGCGAAAATTTTTAATTTTTGCGAAAATGATTTCAATTGATCAGAAAAAATAAATTAATCACTAAAAACCTGTTCTTACGTTTTATGAAGCCGTATTTGTCGAGTTATTGCCAAAAATGTTCTGTGCTGTTACGATTTTAGTCGCAGCAACGAAAAGCACAACAAAAACTGACTTCTTAATAATACGGAGTCTAATTCCATTCCATTTATATTTATGCAGAGTTTACGGCTTATATACTCCAAACAATGTTCGCGTTACTAATAACATTTGTACCTGAAATTCATTTTTCTAATACAGGACTTCTAATTTGAAAAATTTTATTTTCGCAATTTCATTGATTGCAGACAATATAGATGTGAGAATTATTTACCATTGTATATCATTGTATTAATATTAGGTGTAATAATAGTTCTTGGTGAATTTTTATGCATACCCACATGAAACGCCAAGAGTGCTGCGTTCGCTAAAAATCACGCATGCTATTTGCGTTTCGAGGAAGCAACAGGTTGGCAGCTTTCCAACATATTAAGAGAGGAGCCAGAACTCTCGAAAACACTATCGTTTTTTAATATAAAACTATATCAATGAAAAAGGGCAAATTTTGACAAAACAGTTTTTACTGATTTTCACGAATACGACCAAGTCTATAACCCATGAAATTTTGCAGTTTTCCACAAAGACATGTTTCTCCGAAAATGCAATATATGGGCATCGATTTTTCAGAAACGATAAGAAGAGTGCAATGAACATTGCCCGGCGGTTCCCGGTTGAGTATTCCTCAGGGTATCCGGTAAAGATGGGAAGCACTCGCACTTGTTACGAAAGACAATATTTCATCTTTGGAGCCCATTTATTCCACATCTGCTGGGTAGTTGGGTTGAATCTCTAGAAAACAGTTTCTTTTATCAATATGAAATTATAAAAATCAAAAAAAGTCTGAACAATGAAAAAACCTTTTTCGCCGATTTTCGCAAAAACAACTAAATCTACAGAACATGTAAGTTTGCAGTTTGTGATAACAAATTTTCACCCGATAAGTTTAGGCAATTAATATATATCGGTTGAGAATTATTCGCTAACTACTATAAACGTATCCAGACTTTTCGTGATTGCGTATTTCTTGAGATATACACAAAAAAGTGAAACTTAAAATAGGATTTTTAACATGCCGAAAGAAAAAGGAATGTAAAATGGAAGTTAAATAAATGAGAATATTGTATGATTTTATTAATTTTCACTAGGAAACTATTAGTTTTTTTACCCAATAAATAATTGTTTTTTTACCAGAATTGTTCTTGACTTTCATGAATGTAACAAAAACTTTGAAAATTAAAAACCTTTGTGAAATGAATTTATTCACTGATTGCAATTCAGATGTAAGAATAGTCCAAAATTATCAGATTGGAAAGTTATTCGGGTGCAATATGCCTGTCTTTATTTTTATAAACTCCAAATGCTCAACTGGCAACTTTATCACATTTCTCAGAAAATAATGGATTGCGGGTTATTGAAAATTCACATACCTTTAATTGGCATAAAATTGCTTGCTATAAACACAAAATTATTTTGCAATACGTCGTAGTTTCTGAAATGCCCGGAATAATTTCCATTGTACATACAGGTGGATTTCTATGAAGTTTCAAACAAATATTATGCATGAACCCAATAATTTGACATCAATTGTGAATTCATTTAATTTCATAGCAATTGTAATGAATTTCAACTCTGGGCGATCACATATTATACTAATTGTGCAAATCGTCATTGCATCGTTGTTACTACATATGCAACGCATAATTAGTTGATTTAGTTTTAAATTAATGTTAAAAGATATAAATGAAAAAAAGAATATAAAGAAGTAATTGGCAAAATTTGAACATGACAACAAATATAAAATTAAATACATGATCAAACTATTTTCAAACGTAACAGAAAACCTTTATGATGAAAACAATTAAAAGATGCAGCTCTGAACAAATGAATGAATGCATTAAAAAATAAAAACAGCCGTAAATCAGCCAGTGAAAATGTGAATCTGCTGTGATTCGTGAAAGAAATTGCATACATCAGTTTTGCTGTCAGTAAGCGAAAACTGCATTAATATAAATCTGAACCGTGTAGTATAGTTCAGTTAATTTAACAAAGCAAAACTTCATTTTTTCAAAGCATCACAATCGCAGTATTAAAGAAAACCGCTCTTATTTTTTGACTTCAGTTGAGTTCCGTCACTTCGCTTTCTTGACGTCATTCTTCATATCTACAGAAATGCTAATCATTAAACCAAATGTTCACTTTATCATATAGTAAAAGTTGCAAATTAGACGTTAAAATCAATGGCGAATTCTGAAATATAATAAACAACGGATTCTTTATTAACTGCATGCTTCCGAAAATGCGCAAACCGTATCTTAAACGAAAACAAATGGAAAGATTGAATATTTTTCAGTAATTAAATACGGGTATCAGTTATGGCACAACTCAATAATGATCTTCGAGAATGTTGTCTGACAATAGTGCCACTAACATCAGATAAACAAACAAGCCCGTAGTAACGCTCAAGCAGCTTCGCTCGACCAAGCATAACAACACCAAATCTCAACGCAGAATTATTATTTGTTTATAAAAGTAAATTCTAACTTAATCCCAATAATGCTGCATACAACATTTACATTCGAAAGGGCATTAACCTGAACTATCGTAACGTCTAACATATATCAAACATTTACAATATACTTCTGTAATAATGAAATATTTAAAAGACAAAAACTTCAGCAAACCTCAATTTAGCTTAGACGCAAAATTTGGAACATTATGGACACACCATTATTCAGCTGAGCTAGTAAAATACAAATGCACTATCTATTTTCAGTTACGTTGTCAAGCAGCTGCAAAGAAATTTTGAAACGTGCAACCTGTCAAAAATAAATAATCTCACTTAAATTTGAATGAACAGCAAAGTTTATTTTACATATAAACCACCACATATCACACATCAGTGAAAAATCGCTGACGACGAAGACAATAGCCGCATAAGCCTCGATATTTCACTTTCATAGAAACTTTAAATTGAAACAAAGCTACACAACAACAGCGGAATAAAGAAACATGGGGTGAATTGCTTTCAAGAAATATAAATAAAAGAACAAAAGAAAAACAAATCTGTTTCAATGATGGACGTCCTCATTTCAAATGAAAACGTTATAATCATTCAGTCGGCGCACAAAGATAGCCTGCAATAATTTAAAATGTAGCTCACTGAGTGAAACACCCAATGAAGCTAGAGGCTTTGCCTGAAATCAAATAGCGAATTCAACTATATTAAAAATGTTGTTTACTTTTATTCAATTCTCATGCAATCAGAATGCCGTCTCTCAACTCAATGCTATTTTACCTTAAAAAATATTGTGTATAAGATACAGCATTATCCATTCAAGAGTATATCATTTGATAACAAATGCCTGATGGACGCAAAGATGCAACGTTGTGAAGCAAAATCAGAGATTAGAAACAAAAAAGCAGTAA
Source organism: Trichinella spiralis (assembly GCF_000181795.1). Lineage (NCBI taxonomy): Eukaryota > Metazoa > Nematoda > Enoplea > Trichinellida > Trichinellidae > Trichinella > Trichinella spiralis. The sequence goes on along the minus strand of NW_003526948.1, from coordinate 1,698,420 downwards.
TTATTGAAAATCTTTTCTACGGCCAGAGAACTATTCATGTTTCTTTTTTATCAGGCATGGTGTATATTTTGACGTGCAAGTATAATAATTGGAAAGAAAATCAACAGTAAATCCAATCATTAACCATCATATTAAAAATTCATTTCCAAAATAATGCTATATCATGAAACAAAGATTATAAATAAAATTGACCTTTATGTTGTATCTAAAGAGTCTTAAAAAACTTTTATTATAAAAAAATTTGAAAATGCGCAGGTTAGTTTATGTATGAATAGTCGACATTCATGTGATTAAGAAAAAGAGTCAAAGTAAAATCTGAAAATTTATAATGACATTAATTACGGCCGTTACGATCAAATTAGCAAGACGTTTAAGCGAAGCTGCTATCCTGAATGCACTAAAATTCAGCATTTCAATATATTGCCTAGTGGTGGTATTACACGATGGTATTTTATTTCATTTTATCTTACATGAGCTATCTTTTCAACTTTGTCATTAAAATAAACATAATTGAACTTGTTGTTTATTTGATCATACTGTATTACAGTATGATAAAGTATTATTTTTTTTGTTTGCAACATTAGCTTGAGCAGAGTTATGTAAGTAGTATTATAACGTTTCAAAATGTGTCATAATCAATTATAAATGCAAAAATGTAGTTATAAATCAACAATTGAATGAATTAGCATCATTTTCTATTTTCGAGTGTATAATATGCATTCACCACAATGTTTTGAAAGGTATAGCATCTCATAATTTTATATCACCTGTATTTAGAGTTTATTTGTTTTTATGGTTACTGATTTTTCAAAATTGGTTATTTTTATCTTTTGGCTTTCATTTTCTATGCATTTGCGACGTTTAAGAGTAACGTTTCACGTTAAAAATAAGTGTTAACGACATAAAATACATTAAGTGTTTATATTTCTGTCAATGATTTTTTAATTTATTTAAGTTCTTTTTCTTATATTATTATGCATCACTCTGCGACATCCGAAGAAGTAGCTGAAACATGGGAAGAAGATGACACAGGAAAAAGGTTGGATCAGGTGATTCGTCGTCGAAAAAAGCTGAAAGAGATGTCCGAAAAGATGGAAGCGTAATTTATTTCATTTTTTAGATAAATAATGAGAAATATTTCCTTTATTAACTACACGTACAGCGGGACGTGCTGTCTGTAAAGGGCACCACCACACATTTATGAATAGTATTAACGTTGCAACTGATGAAATAAAACATAAATTGATTTATGTTCTTGAAATTGCATCCGTATTTTGATTTTGCCACAAGATGGAGTTGGAATGTTGGGATTGTTGCATTATAATGAATTTGAAATACATAATTTAAATTTTTTTTCTATATGATTGTATAAAAATTAATTGAAAAAACTATGTAAAGTCGAACTGTTGGGTTCTTTTGTATTCCGTTTCAAGCATTATTGTATAAAGATAGAGTAATGAGATTTAGGAGTACATAAACTTCTGTTTGTAAATGTACATAAATTTTTTAAATAAAGCTAGATATTCCACTTTCTGAAGAAAATGGGCCGAAATACGCCATTTTAATAGATATACGTAGCAGATGGATAAAAAAAGAAAATTTTAACCTGCGTTAAATTTGTTATTCGTTTAGTACAGCTCACTTACTTCAAAAAGATGGAAACGGGTTGCCTGGTAAGCAATCAGACGAAAAACGACAAATTCAAATACTTAAGCGTCCAACCGGAGCCGCTCGAGTTACAAATGAAAAGCCGACTACTTCTCAGCTTAAGCAGTTGGCACATCCCACAGTTGAAGAACGTATGGTTTCTTACATGGAGGCGCGAAACCGTATTTTTGGGAAATCACCAACCAGTCTTCAGGAACGGTACGTATTTCTGAAAATTCAAGGTATAGCTGTTTTAGTATGCAGATTAGCGATGTAAAATTATTTAGTTAATACTCTGACATCTTTGTTTTAATTTAAACGTCTGTTTGTTAACTGTATATATGTATGTATGTATGTATGTATGTATGTATGTATGTATGTATGTAGAAACAGTCACTCCCTTGGTATGAAGCCGAACGACGAAGATGTCCGTGATTAGATGTTGCAAAAATTGAGATTCATATAACTTGAAGAATGTTGCTTCTCATAATTTTTAGCGCTTATAAACTGTTTGTAAATTATGTGCCATTAAAATTTTGAAATAACAATTACTGTAACACTGTATGCATTAAATAGGCAATAAAGTTACTGTTCCGGAAGGAATTGGAACCCGGTATGCACCAAATATGAAGCGCAAATCCTAAAGAAGTGGGTCAACGTCCAGGGTGACGCAACTCATGATGTTGACCTAGGAGCTCAATTCTTGGAAATGACGCAATGACCAAAACATTCCATTCCAGCTTAACCAGGTCCGGCTGACGTGCTAGCTTCACCAGTCAAGTCAGTCAACTGGCGCCTGCTGTGAGAGAACAGCAGATATGCTAAAGAAGAGAATGGTGCTTAATCGTAAGCGCAACTGTCAGAGCAGAGGCGAATCGGTGCCGGTGTTCAGCGGAAGAGGCCGAAATGCAACACGGCAGAATGCTTTTTATATAAGAGGAATGCTTCACCACGGACAGGGAATTTGTTCTATACATGCATAATTTCGATGTGTTTCAGAAACCTTCATACTCACATGTTTTATGAATGAAATTTCATGCACGTAAAAATCATACTTCATCATTTTTGCCTTCAAAAAATTTCAACATTTATCTTCTTTTTTTATTTAATTTCCAAAAGGAATAACATTCGTCTTCGATAATTTCTGCAATAAGTCACAACAGTTGCACTGAGTCAAAAATTACGTTCGGTATGATTAACAACATGCAAATAGATGAATATAAATAAATACTTCTCTTTCCAAAATGTGTGGCAATACGACGGAGAAAAACTGCAAAAAGGCAAGCTTTATTCTAGTAGTAAACAAACACTCGTATGCAACTTTCCACATGTACAGGACCTGACAGTTTAAGACGGTTTCATGAATAAATGCGGCGCCTGCTGCTGTTGTTGATGTTGTTGCTGCTGAGGCGTTGGAATGTGCGGCTGCTTAGGTGCCGCCATTGGTTGTTGCTGCTGCTGTGCCGTCTGCTGTTGCTGCGGCATATTTACTGGTACAGACATATGCTGTGGAAATCCTTCTATCAATGGACGATCCTCCAGCTTGCTGTATTCAAGCACCATTTCTCTCGCAACCTGCAGGCATCATGTAAGCGGGTTACAAATAAAAGGATAACATGATGACAATGTTGTTTAAAAAGAAACTAAAGAAAGAAAAAAAAAGGATTCTTCGTCAGTCTGAAGCTTACCTTACGCCACAGCAGTGGATCAAACACGTAATACAAGCCCTGCTCATAAGTGGCATTTTTTTCAGTCGGAACCATTCCAGGTGCCCGCGTTAACCAAATGCGCTCTTCTTTGTGATAGCGCCAATCCCGTTGGTACCTGTAAAACACCATCAACTCTGCTAGTATTTCTTTTCCAGGCCACCAATACAGTACTAAATTTTACATGCGAGCGCACGTAGGCGCGCACCCACACACACATTTATACTTTTGTTTTTTTAATGTAATTTATTCATTTATTTATTATCTGTTTTTTATTTATACATACAGTTCAGCTGCGGCGCCAATTTGGTAAGATTCGCCAACAAACGTGTAGAACATAAAAAACAGCAAATCTTCGTTGTAACGATTCAACTTCACCGGCAAAACCCTTTCACAAACTCTCGAATGAGTAAGATATTCCTCTGGAATATCTCCTTCCATGTTGTGACATGGCAACGGTCCATCCGCCAGCGAACCCGCAAAGCTTGGAAACAAGTTCTGCCTGAAACACAAAAAACAAAAATATGACAAAAAAATTTAAATATTATTTCAAATAATCAATAAAATCAATGAATAATGAAAACCTACTCGCGTGAAGTCAAATCCACGCCAACCTGAGTAAGATCTTCGCCGACGTACAGTGCGACCAAATTTGCATCCATAGTGGGCAGCTTTTGAAAAAACACCGCCGCCGCACCCATACCAAAATGATCTCGCAGCATACCGACTTGCAAGCCGGTAACTGTACCTAAAATGAAAAGAAAATCTTCGTTTTTTTATTAACCGTTGGATATTTAGAGGAAACTTTTTCACCGTCTGGCATCAAGTATACTCCTTGATGAGGAGGCATGGGGCCGTTTCCGGACGTCTCCTGAAATCGACAAAATTCAAACATTAATCTCAGTTGGTCGGGCTGACAAACAACAACAAGCAATAGAATTTACTCAGAAAACAGCTACACACATACACACACACATGCTGCACAAAGATAGTGTGCAAGCCGGTATGCTACCTAATAACAATTATCAATACCTAATACAAGTCTGCTACTCTCATTGTCTGTCTGTCTTTTGACTGACTGTGATTTATTTACCGATATTCAGTATTAATAACTGATTATTACTTATTTTCCTTTTTTTGAAAACAATTTCCTAAACAATTAACAATCAAGTCTATAAATTCAAAAGCTGTCAGGTAACATTTGAAATTCCTAATAATGACGTCATTGTAAAAATTGACCAACTGTGGCAAACAACAATATTTTCTCTTGTCACCGTTGAGAAAAACAGCTGAGACAAAATGAAACAGAAATTCAACTGCTCAAAACAAAAGCATAGGGTAAACAAATGTTCAGCTCAGTAAAATGGCCCAAAATAAATAAATAAAAATATAAATATATAGCACCTGATCGACCAGAAACTAGCAACCCGATCGCTTTTCATCACAGTGCTTTTTCAGCCAGCATGCATGTACCCCTCTTCATCGTATGAAAAAAAATCTACTCATCATCGCCTGCTTGGCTAATAACTGGCTAAATAGTTATTTTCGACTGTCTGCGATGTATGACAAAAAATGCAGAAAAACAACAATAAAAAATAATTAACAAGCACGCTTCAAAGTAATCATAGGATAATAAGAGTAGTACTGCAGCTTTTTTTTTCTCTCCTTCTCTACAATAATAATTTCTTTCACGTTCCTTTCTTAAATACTCTATGTTCGTTTGCTTATTGTGAAAAGTAAAAAAAAACTCCCACTTCAAAACAACAACCAATTAATTATTTAGCATCGACGTCAGGCAAACAAACAAATATTGCCAAATAAACATTTAAGAAAAAACAATTAAAAACAAAATAAAGTTCAAGAAAAGCAAAAAGCATCTCTATGCAAAAGCATTCAAGGTGTGATTACACGTCTATGCATAGATAGTGTGGTTAGTTGGATAGATGGACGGATTGGAGGAAATGACGAGTGAAAAAAAATACGCGAGAAGCAAAACTCAGCTTACTGTTGTTTTAGTTGTTGTTGTTATGAAAGCACAACTGCATAAAGTGTCATATGAAAAATTAAAACACACTTCAACGCAAAAAATGTTCATTCTACACATGCCGCCGGCTGCAACGCTGTTGGTTGAGCTGATTTCGCAGCCGACAAACCCGTTGTACCGGTTCAACACTGGAACAATTATTTTCACTACCATTTTAAACAAATTTAAAAAATTTAAAAAAAGCAAATCAACACAACCGTCAATAACAGACGAAACTTCCCAACTGAAATACAAAACAAAGAAACCAATGCTAATGGTAATTTTTGTTCAACATCTGAAGCTGTGCTGAGTAAAAAAGAATTTTCCCTTCTCTCAAACAAACAATCATAACAACGTTGGAAAAATAATCGTTTTTGCATTGCAAATATGCGAAAACCAAAAAGGAAACTTGATCTGACGATGATGATCTTTCCTATTATTCATTTCGCTACTACTTTTTTTTGCTAACTGCTTTACTACTAAGCCCCAACCAATTTTCACCCCTCCTTCATTCGTGAATATCAAACTTACAACTACAGTTGAACTGGAATCCAGTGTGCCGGGCAGGGCTGGAAAATCTTCATTCTGAATTTGAAATTCAGGCTGACTTTCTTGTTGCTGTACGTGGTGAGGTGGTCTCGACGAACCCGACCCAAGCGACGAAGCTGAAAAGTAGCTTTTGTAAGAAAAAAACACAACATCCTCATCCGTCAGCTAATGCCAAGAGAACTTTACAATTTCGGTTGTAAGAAGAAAAACGGCCCCCGGAAGCGGCATTGCGGTGACCAGGCGCCGGGCCGGTCGTCCCACCGTAACTGATCGACCTGTTCGACGACAACGATGGAAAGTCGTTTTCATTCAAGCTCAACGGCTGCTGGTATCCCGTATCGCCGTAACTCCTGCTTGCGCCGGTGGGGCAAAACCGACCGTACAAGCCGGCGCCGTTGGCACGGTCCATTGGCTGTTGCTGCTTGTTCGACATCTGCTGTTGTTGCCCAGCAAATGTATAATTCAAGTCCTTAGAATCGTTCAAGTTTCCTCCTGTACCACCAGCAAATTGACGACCTCCTCCGAAGCCGCCTAAAACAAACGCATTTCTATCTTTATTTCTATCAACTGAAAACACACACACACACACACACACACAGATATTATATATATATATATATATAACTCGCTTCAACTTTCCTCTTCTGAAATGAACGAAAACAAAATAAAATATTTTTTTAAAGAAAACAAAATCAAACATCTACACTATCATCTTCGTCATCTGCGATGTTATCAGCAACAAGATTAATTACTGTGAACAACTGAAAAGAATAAATATTGAAAAAAGTTGATGATGATAAATATATTCTGAAAAAATGATGATCGTTGATTTTAGTCGACAGAGTTTGAAAACATGTACACACCGAACTCCACCATCGCACTTCCTCACGTGCGTCGTGCTTGCGCAACTCACTTCTAGCAAGCCGTCCAGTCGCTCAGTCAAGCAGCCAGCCAGTCAGGCAGACAGACAGACAGCCATTCAGCCAGCCACCCAGACAGGTAGCTTACTATAGTCCACTTGCCTGGCACTTCTAGAGCAGAGAAAAAAGTTCAATCTGAAACACGCGTGAGTGTACGCGTAAGCATAACACGCTTCATCTTCTTTTCCAAAAAAGCCCACAACTATGATTGTAGTTTCCGCTCCGCCAACTGCCACCGGGGAAGAATATTGTTTCGTCGAAATGATCAACGTTCCAAATCGACTCGACTATTACAATTTCCGCGGGCCAATGTATAACCACTAACTGAAACCTGAACGTCACCTCGCTACAGTACACTACACATGCCACGTCTTTTGCATGAAATTACAAACTGAGCGCACTGAATGCGACAACAGAATACAAGCAACAAATAATCGTCAAACCACCAAAACTCATCATCACGGAAATTTAGTTTTTGTATAAAAAACTTGAATAAGTTCGTGGTGCAGAAAATCAGCTCGACGTCGAGCAAATGAAAAAGCAATCAAAATAAAATTTCCACCACTTTGCAGATGAATTATGAATTAACTGACGAAGATCATCGTTTGCATTTTTTACAATGGAACAGAGCACGAACAATGTTTCACTGATGATGAATGACTTCGTGTTGTCTTTCCAATTTATAATGCTGATATGAACAGAAGCACCGTTTGCGGATCGATGAAACCAAAATGCAATAATAGTGCAACAAGCTGGACCGAGCATAATAAATTCAACCCATTTATCCGCGAAGCTTTTATTTATTTGGTTGACACAGAAACAATATCCCTCATTGTCCAGTCGATTCCCTCACCTGTACTCACTGCAACAGTGCAGTATGAAATACCGACGCTATAAGGTTCAACTACGACCGTCGCAGAACCCAAGCAAAGCGCCAAAGGCAAAAGCTAAACTGAACACTTACCATTTTTTCGACGCCCCTTTGATTTCGAATTCGAAGGCATAGGTAAAGTGATTAGACGGCTTTTCCTTCTTCCTCTTTCTTATCGATCAGTAGTAGTAGTTACAATATATTCTGTCAACGCAGTGGTCTGAGTGCGTAGCTGGAACCGCTCAAAGTGGATACACAATGCACGCGACCTGTTCACCAACGCAATCGTGCAAGCGATTCAGAAAAAAATGCAAAGCCAAACCAAACAAAATCAGTTGTTATACTTCAGCAACAATTTTCACGCTGCCAAAAGCCACGCCACCGAACGCACACAATTGCACTTAAGCAAGTTTGAAATCTAACAAAAAAGAAACAATAATAACAATAACGATAGATTAAATCTGAAAAATGAGACAACGGTGTTGCATACAACATGCAAAAGCTGGCAAATTAGCAACCTCTGCACACAAACAACATGCTACTTGGCGATGTTATTCAAAAAACTACTTTTACAAAAACACTTGACAACCGTTCAAATCACCTTGGCATCAGTGACAATAACATACGACAAATACGTGAAAAAAAACTTTACATCCCAAAACACAACCACTAAATTTTCACAACATTATTCACCACTCGTACAGGGTTGACTCGTTTCATAGAATGTTCAAGCACAAAACTACAACATTCCCTCGAAAATGTAACCAACATCGACAGCAAATCGACTAACCAATACTGCATGCAATTTCTTCCACTCAGTGGAAAAAAATCGCAGTCCAGACTGATCCGGCTGCAAAAACACGCTCAGACTTTGACTAAGAAGATAAATTGATTCTTGAAGAAAAATGACAAACCCAAACTGAACAGCAGAAAATTTCCCTGCTGTCAATCTTTGGCAGAAACGATCGATAAATATGAAAGTAAAAAAATTAGAAAAAGGTGAAATCAAATAACAACAAAAAATCTAATTTTTGACAAATTATACTGCTTTCCATTTTTGCAAAAAGATTAATAATAATTACATTATTATTATTAGTAGTAGTAGTATGCACAGGTCAGCAGTGGTCATTTTCATTTGCATATCGGTAAAAATTCAGTTAAACAAAACATTCGTCAAAGAACAAAATTTCATTCTAACATAATATCGCAGTCTATTTTATAATTGCAATGCTGCGCATACTTAGAAAGTGACAAACGTAACAAAATATACATAAATAAGTTATGCTTTCATGGAAAAGAATATTCCCATTGGCAAGAAACGTGTTGATGTGAAACTTTCAACATGAAGTGCACTTTGGACGCAGAAAAGATTAAAATTATGAAAAGTTTTCCAAAATGTATATATATATATATATATGATAAATACAATTTTACAGTTAAGCTAACGAAACCAATTACACAGTAAAAAACGGCTAGGTTTGAAATAAGTAAAAATCACAGTTTGAACTTCTGTTGCAACTTCTACAAACAAAAATAAATTCAAAGACCTAAAACCGACAAACAATTAAGGATTTTGAATCCCACTGTCGAACTTCAACTTGACAATCACTTACAGTATGACAACAGACAAATCGAGGAACAACTTAAGCTCAAAATGTGATAATGCGAAATTCAATCAACGAATCTGAGTAGGATAAAACTGAAATTCAAAACCAAGAAGGCGAGCAATGAAAATTCGTGGAAAACGTAGACTCAGTTCACTACATTTGAGGGAAGATACAATTTCACAACAAAATAAGAACTTGTTATTCTAATCGTTTAGAAGATTCAATTTCTAATCATTGAAATTTACAATACTTTCTCCAAAATGATTATAAGAAATACCGTCACATAACCGTGAGATAAGGCGAAAGCAGACTGAAGAAGACATAACTGCAATAATACTACGAAATTAACATAATGACATATTAATATTATCGATCAATTGATTCAGGATCAGAAAAAAGCTTCTACAACAAAAGAAACCCAAACTAGAATAATTTACATATGAGAAGATGCTTTTACGTGCCAAAAACTAAAACTTTACAGACTTCCCTGAAGATGATAGCACTTATTTGAAAATAATCAGAACAATCCCCATCTGGTAAAACCTCCATAATTTAGGCTAAATTCCAGCATGACTTAAATAATGACAGATGAAATATGTTTCATTCGAAACTAGAGCGAAATGGAAAAAATACGGACAACCTCGAACTGGACAACAGTCAATTAACTTGCGGACGACAAATAAGACAGAAAATAGCGTGAACAGATAAGCAAAGAGATAATAGAGAAAAAAATGATTTTCAACAAGAGACAATTAACACTGCAATAAAATTATTCAATTTAAATAGCAGAAAATAATGTGCTATAATATTGGAGCATATTTAAATGATGAACTTGGACCCTCCCGGCAATATAAAACTAAATTAAAAATTAAAAAAATTATTAATAATTACCTGAACATTAAATAAAGAGAAACTTTTTTCAAAAAAACATAAAAAACATGCATGTGCTGCCCGAGTTGTTAAAAAGAACAAGCATTCGAAATTCAGTTATACGTTGATCATGCCGTATAATGTGTTGACAATGTTGATGAGAAAAAATAAAAATCACACTTACAAAGATGAGATCAAAGAAGGAACCGTTGGCGGGAAATGCTACGCTGTCGATTTTGAAACGCAGTATTCAACCGAATTTAGTAGAACAATGCTCAAGACTGCACCTTAGGCGACAGTATGAAATTTAAAAATGTGCAGGTTAAACTTATGGTGACAAATAAACAACATTCACTGTTGAGTAGTCTTTCGGCTTTTCATTGAGAAATTATTCAAAAATTTTTATTTATTCTTTTAACTTAAGATACACTATATAAAACTGAAGCTATGTTGTTAATTTTTTGATACTTTAGAAACTGATATTTCTTCTTACTGAAATTTTAATGCAAAATTCGTTGTATGGTAAATTTTGGTACAAAATCTGCCATTAAAAATGTCAATTTTAACAATTTTAGCCATTATACTTGTACAACCGATTTGAATTACTAAACCGTGAACTGTCTTACTGTATTGGTTCCAGTTGAAATTTATATCTTAGTAAACAGCGTAATAATACTGATAATAATACTAATTATGCAATAATTTAGCAGTGTTCATTTTCTTTCTTCTATTTTTTGTTTCATATTCAACATTTTTGCACATAATATTATTAAATATGCATTTTGTTCGTAAATATTTCTTCCCTTTATAATAGTATTCATTATAAAAGCTGTTTCCTTCTTTTTGTTTTGCTGATTCGTCAATTGTTATTCATTTTTAATGCGCTATCATTATTACTACAATGGCATTATCGAAATGAACGAAAGATAAATTGAATTTTGAAGACTTTTACGCGACAATCACTTGGCTTATCATGCCCAAAGCTGGCAAACAGTTCACAGTGAAAATTGTTTTTAGCAAAATTAAATCCCTCGAAGTTATAGTTAGAAAATTCAACGTCCAGTGCAATTTAACTGTTTTTAACGACTGTTCGTTCATCAGAAAAATAACTTTGTTCATGTGAAATGAGAAATGCGTTTTACGTTAGCAACTGACTGGAAACAACATGCACACAATAAGTTTTGCGATATAAAAAATATAAATTTAATTTACTCTTCGATCATTGTCATTTAACGTGGTTTTCGTGAATCACCTGTAATAATAATAAAGCAATCATGTCTGTCGAAACAATCATTGTCATCACGGGAAAAACAAAATTCCACAATACACACATAAAATCACAAAACATCATCCTGCTCTTTTCCTTGTCAAAACATCTAGTTCAAAAGTTTCAGATAAAAATTTAAAGTAATAAGAAAAAGTAGCATAAGTTTATACGCCAACAACATGTTGCATGCATATGCTATCGACAACACTGCTCAGAAAAGGGTTGTTGATAAGAAGCTTCAAAAAAATCAAAGTAGAGGATGAGGAAAAGAAATATCCCACCTCTTTTGTCAGTGATACTGTGCACGCAGTTCATTCATATGCACAACTGGAAAGCGGTAGTTCAAAAAGAGATTACACAACAAAATCACAAGCAGACCAATAAAAATCTGCTGTGAAATCATATTCCAAAAAAGAGAATCGATGCTTTTCGATCAGAAAACGTCATCGAAAACAACGAACAATGATCTTGCGAGAAAAAGCACTGGGAAAGAGAAGGTACAAAAACATGATTTATAAAATTGTATTTAGTAATTGAAAAACCAACACAAAAACGACGACGCCAAAAATAACAAAAAAATAAAACGAAAATACACTGAAATATTGATGCAAAATTTCATAACGGTTTTATATACTGAATAGCCGAAAATTCAGACTCGTCATTTGCTAGATCAAAAACCGCTCCACACCAGGAAAAAGAACTACTACAATGGCATCGCCAATTATTATTACTGAAAGTTACAGTTACAGTTGCAAAAAAAAATTTTTTTAATGATAAATTGTTAATGAAAATCAAAGAAGAAGTCCAGTTAATATGAATACTTCCTTCTCAAGTAAAATTCAACATCACATCGCACCGAAAGGATCTTGCTGAGCAGATGATGTATCACCTAAACCGGGTGGATGTTGTCGATTAGCAGATGCCCATTCTGCGTTCCCACTTAGAGTTGGTGGAATATGTTGCGCTGCGGGTATTCCAGTTCCACCAACAGGTCTCATATTGGAGTACGGTTGGTACATTGCCGGTGCCACTGGGTACATCTGCATGGGCATCTAAATAAAATTCAACAAAATTATTAACAAACAGTCGACCATTGAAAGTATATGCATAAGCAAATGATTATCAATAATAATAATAATAATAATAATAAATGTGCATACTGTCGTTCATTTACTGATCGTATACTAAAATTAGCCAACATATTTTAAAGTGGAAAAATGTTTTCCATTCTATCGAAGGGGAGATAGATCACTTACGTTATTCATCATCGATCCTTGCATCATTATTGGTGTTTTTTCTGCCGTGAACTGCATGTACGGATATGGTTGCATGTATGGATGCGGTGGCATCGTCGGCGTCGGTTGACCATACATTGCCGACTGCATCATCATCCCGGTACGAGCACCATTTGCCTTTCTGAAATACATATTCTCCGCAAAATAACATTCAAGAAAAAACAAATAAAAAAATAATATCAATAGTCGACTTACGTGTCCTGACTGTTTCGATCCAAACTCAAGTTTTTGGCCAAATTCGCAATGGTCGAATCCAAATCCGTACCACCTAGCCTGTTCGCTGCTGTTCCTGCTGTTGGAGGCTGCTTCGAAGAACCGAAATTCATCAAATCACTTCCACTAGCGGAACCAAATCCTGAGCGTTTTCAAACATAAATTAAACATCGTCGTGCAAATATTAATAATAAATTTAAAAATTCGAAAGCAAACGAAATTTCAATGATAACAAATAACATCGACTATGACAAGCACAACACATCACTGTTTCTATCACACAACAGTTCCAATAATTATACAACATTTCAACAGGGCCGTGGCCCTCACCAATGTTCGCATCGAATGTCACTGCAGCGGCGGGCTGCTGAGCACCTACTGCTGCGCTATATGCAGTAGGTATTCTCTGCTGACCACCCCAATCACCGGTGGCATGACCATATGGAGGAACCGGTGAAGCTTGACTGACAACTGCATGATAAGCTCTTTGAATCAACGGCGAATTAGTACAGCTGTAACTTGCATCCATGTTAGCTTAAAAAAAAGAAAATGAATTCAAAGCAAAAGCAACAAACAGCAAACGCAAAATGTTTACAAAAAGGCGTATCCAAGTAGACGCCTCCGTGCGTTGTGGACGTTGTCACTTCGGTCGCAGTGGCAATTTTCGAAGATTCAGAATCCGGCTCACCGTCAGAGCCATCATCTAAGGATGGCTTTTTTGGCAAATTGAGTGCTAAAAAATTTAACAGCGTTTTTTCATTGAAACTATAAAAAATTTTAGACAGTCAGATTTCAATAACCTGAAATGGGTGCCGGTAAGCTGGCATGTACAGGTGCTCCAACTCGTGCTGCTTCCACGCTTCCACTTTGCAATGCAGAATAATGTTGCTGTTGTTGGTATCGTTGTTGTTGTTGCTGTTCTTGATGGTGTTGCTGTTGTTGTTGTTGTTGCTGCTGCTGCTGCTGCTGCTGTGGTAGTTGTGGCTGCTGTTGTTGTGCTATCCCAGCTGGGGATGCCTGAGGGGCTTTAAATCGAGTTGCACTGCTCAAAGCTAAAAACAGTTAAACAAAAGCAAAATAAAAAAAAGAAACTATTCATTTCATTGTTGATTTTAACCTTGAGCATTCTGCTTCAGCTGGGCAATAATTTCTGCGGCTGATTCTGTTGAATGTATCGGCACCGATGGATGCTGCGACTTTTGATCAACCCCTGAAAAAAATAAAAAAACCCAAAGTACATAACCATAAACATATAAGAAAACAACCAATAAATAAAAAATGAAATAGAAAACCAATTATAACCTTCGTTGGAAAATTCTGGAGTCCATGTTGGTTCAGGATCTGCAACAACAGGAAGCGGTGGCATCGGAGGAGGCGGTTGAGTACAAGCAGCATTCGATGATGCAAAGGTATCACTCAGAAATGGATTGGTAGCTAAAAAGTAACTTTAAAACGTTCAACCAACAAATAATAAATAACTAAATAGATAAGCTTTTAAATATCCACCTTGCATTCATAGAAATAATCTGCACCAAGAAAGGCAAATAAAAACAGAAAAGCACCACAGCGACAAACAAACTAGTTAGTTTAAAAAAACACATGCAAACTCCATGACGAACAGTGACGACTATTATATATATATATATATATATATATATATATATATACCTGAAGCGGAACAGTTAGTTGAAAACAAAGTTTACTGACTTACCTAGTGATGAAACAAATTCTTCGGCCGATACTGCAATGGATGGCAACAAGAAAAAACAAAAACACTGACAACAACAAACAATTTTACATAAAATATACAAAACAATAAAAATGCGTCTCCAACAGAATAATAAACAGACGTGCAGCAAGTACACAGGACGCGTTGTGCTTGTCAAAGCGAAATCGACAACATATTCATCATTACAAATATATATACAACAATATTTTCAATAAATATGGAAAAACACAAAAAATGTAAATAAATATTTGATAAAAATACTGTTAGCTTTACCTGCTGTGGTCGACTGACTCACGCCACCACTACTTCCACCACCTACAACACCACCACTAGCAAAAGCCCGACCAAACGACTCTTCACTTGCAAAATTCATCGTATTCATCGGTGCGTGACCATTGGTCGCAAATGGTGCTCCTGAAAAGTAAAAATGAAATATTAAAAAAATTTTTTACTTTTACTAATGTTGAGCAATTCAGCTACTGCGTACCACCAACTTGTTGTTGCTGTTGTACTTGTGGTACATTCCATCCCACGTTGGGGATAAATTGCGTCGCCGCTGGCTGTGGCTGCAAAGGCGGTGTAGCGCTAACTGGAGGGTAATTATCGGCAAATGGATTTGTGTTCCACATCAGCAACTCTTCCTAAATAAAACATAATTCAATCATCAAAAGCTAAACAAGTGAGCAATAATAATAATAATAATAATAATAAATCAATTATATTTCACCTGATGACGATCTGTCGGCTCAGGATCAGCAAACGGGTTAAATGATGACGTGGATGCAGCGGCTGCATGCATGACGCTAAACGGCACCTCAGATAGGGTCGTCTTTTCCCGCTGAAACGTTTACAATAGGAAAAGCAGAAATTAATATAAAATGCCAAATAAAAAAAGTACCGCTCCTACACGCAAGGAATTCATTGCATCCAAATCCGGATAAACACCAGAATCAGTCGTAGTGGTGTTGGTGGTGATGCTAAACGGATCTCGCTGATTTTGCGCTGGCAACTGACTGGCAAGATTGACACTGAAATTTGACAAAAAAGTTATAGTTTAATGAAAATTAAGAGCAGGAAATAATAAAAAGCATCCGGGTATGTTACCATGTTGTAGAAGGTGAAGTAACTCGGCTACCACCTTTCTGCGCTTCTAACGACGCCAAGTGTACTTCGAGAGCGTCCAACAGACTGCTCGGAGCGCGAGCTAAATCTGGAATCTCTCCTCTGTCTATGCCAACGTTCTAAATATTACAAAAAGTTGTAATCTTTTCTTCTTCTGAATATTAATAATCACACCTCTGCCACTTTCAAAAATTCAGCCACTCGATCCATACGAGTGAGAAACTTCTTGTACAATTCTAAAGCTTCTTTGCATTGCTTTTTCGGCATTTCGAAGTACTTTTCTACATGAAATAAATAAATATTCAATTCACAACATTTTTCACTGTCGACTATCATTTTACCCAACAAGTTTATAATGCCATCGTTGTAACAAGCGAACAGACGAATCAAATCGCGGAACATCAATATAAAACAGCTATTGATCACGCCATTTGTCAAATCATTCGGAGAGACCTGAAAGAGAGAAATATGAAAAATGAAAGAAAAAAAATTCAAAAATAATAATTTTTCATCAGCATATCACCTGAAACTCAAGAAGCGTGTCGATTTGCCCTTGCAAAACGGGCAACGTTTTCACCAACTTATCAACCGGCATCGTACGTAATAAACCGTCATCACGGCTAAACAAACGCGTAAATAAAATATTTTAAAACACTCGTCACATATTTAATATATTGAAATTAACAACCACGTGCACAATTGGTATGAAAATTACTTCTGAGCACTGAAAAATTAAAATGATAAACGGATTGTTTCCCTTCTTTTTGTGGTACACATTTAATTGAATATTGCAATGAGAGAAATGCAAAGTATCACAAAAACACCAATTTCATAATTAATTAAAATGAAATATTAAGAAAAAAAAACAAAGAATAATTCCTATCCACACAAGTCAATTAACTTGTAAATATTTGAATAGATTTTTTATAAAAACTTCACTTTTGTAAAATCTTTGTCAATAAGCTACAGTAAAGAAATGTCAAGGTTAATTTCCAGCTGTCCCAAGATGCATCAATCTTGCCATTTCATAAATCATTTTCCCAGACTGTCAACAACCAAAAAACAACAAGATAAAAGTAAAGTTGAAGTAAATAAATAATTAAACTGATTTTAAGACACATATTCACCTAATCCAAATAAGTAGGAGTTTCCTTCTTTAAAAAGAGAGACTAACAACAATTTGAGAATGATCAATTTATAATGAATGACTACGCTACGTCGCCTCTTTGCACAATGTATATATAAAAGCCGTCCAAGCGACATCAATTCTACTTGCCAGCTAAGTGTGAAACTATAACACGGCAATCAATTGATTTACCACCAATCAAACATAAACATAAAAATCACGTCCATTCTTACACTTACTTACAAAGTCACTGAGCAAAATTTTTCAATCAGTGTGCAAAGAAAAACATTTGCATTAATTGTTTAAGAAAGCAACCGATTAAAACAAACAAATAAATAAGTATAAACTTGAATTACCCTCGTTTCACTTTGCAAAAGTCGAAAGCCATCAATCTGTAAGTGTTCACTTTTTCGCCGATGTATTTCGCATAACGACGAATATGCGTTGACATGTCATAACCTTGGACGGTGGTTTTGTCCAAAAAATTTGCCAAATTGAACGCAGCATTCAACGAAGCCAAGTATTGCAGAAAACGCTGAAAATAAACCATGCAACGGTGATCAACTAGTCAAGCCACTTGTCATCACTTTTCACTATCTTGTAATATATGAAAAGTTTCACATGAAAGAAAAAATCAAATACTCACCTCATTTCCATAGCACATCAAATTGTGAATCGTAATCAACGCTTTAAACACCACACACCAATTTGTATTCTGCGTACGTTCCAAAAGTAAATTCGCCAGGTGCGGAATGCTAACGTTCGGTTCATGGGAACAGTGAAGTAAGTCTAGAAAATAATACATTTTAAAAAATGGCTTTCCTTTACAGTATTGTATATTTTATTCTGAAAAACTGCTTATTTGTAATACGTGAAATGCATCTCATTGAAAAATCATATTCAACATTGCGTCTCATATACGCTTCTGAATGTTTCAAACGAAATTTTTTTTCCGTACAAAATTAGTTACTTGAAACAAAAAGTACTGTCATTTCGAACCTCGACAACAATCATCTAATTTATTATTGAATCAATATTTCAGAAAAGCAACTGTAACATTGCATATGAACACACAACTCTTACAAAAATCAAATGCAACACCTGATAACAACATGGTAAGCATGATGAAGCCAAGCTCAAGAGCACAATAAACAACCCACAAATTTACCAAATTTATTCAAAAAGTCAAAACAACGACTGCAATAGAATTTACATTGCAATATTTAATAAATTCCATTTAACTAATCCAAATTACTGACTCCTTGCCGCAAAACTGAAAAAGAAAATTCAACAAGAAGAGAAGTCCATTTTCCTGAGAATGACAAACAAGCAAATGTGACAAACGACAGCAAACATATTTTCAGTGCTTTTCAGTGAATAGTGACATTTTCAATTTGCTTTATAATCTTGCTCTCTCACACACCCACATATATATATATATACATATATATGTAATGTACATTGAAATCAGTTGCCATTTGTCAATATTTCAACTAAACTGCTCTGAAATGGTTGAATAAATAAAGAAAAAACCTCTTCCATTCTTCGTCATTCAATTCTCCTTCCTATTCAACAGTAGATAAGAAAACAGCAAATACTGCGAAGTGAAACATACTGTCTGTCATTTGTTTGCATAAAAAACGTATATCGTTCGGTGTAAAGTGAAATTGCTTTCTTTTCGTTTTCACATCTGACAAACTTTGTCAATTTTTTGCCAATCAACAACCTCTTCGAACATTATTCACCAGTGTACATACACTTTACAAGACAAGAATGCTGATCAAAGTTTACATACATAAGAATGTGCCGATGAAACTTTTCAGAATTACACAAAGTTATTTCAAAAAATAAAAAAAAGAACAACGCATTGAAAAGTGTCATCGTTCGAATGCATCGACTACTGTAATTTAGACAACCTCTTAGAAATGAATCCGCAGTCTGAGAATCAATTTTGCCGGACCGGCTGGTTTAATTTTTCCATCGATAATCGACGTGCTGTTCGTCGTCGAGTAACGACATTTTGTGCAAATGCACAAAGTCGCGTCGATCAAGCGCCCAGAAATTCGCCTCGCTAATAATTGGAGTTTTCAATTAGCGGCGGCCAAATCGATCGATCGATTGACGTTCTCGACGGAATGCACCAACCGAAGCGGATCACCGGCAAAACTCCACCCTATGTCGGAATGGAAATAAAATCTCTTTTCACAGCCGCCAACAGCACGACAAATTTCAAAATTAATGCAAAATTATAAAAGTGGAAAAAAAACTTGTTTCAACTCAGAAACAAAGAAGCCTTCCTTGAACTAGAACGCCTTGAGAAATTGAGAAACAAATACCAACCACTTCAAAAAGCTGAACGAACTCAACGCCCAACGAACGACAGTATGACAAGCTTACATTTTTCGCCTCAAAATCCTTCCCACAACCGTACATGTATTTCATGTTCAAATATTACCCATATCGTCATTATTCATCATTGTAGGCAAACATTGAAACTTATCTCTTGAAAATTCTACAAAGCGGCGACCACCTTTGTTGACAAACAGAAGTGTCACATCGGATCAATGAGAAATTAGATAAACACCCAGGAAAAGCAAAAACTGCTTGGCCAACAATGGAATAATTATACAGAAATAAAAACATGCTTACAGTCCAAGTGCTTCTTCTTTGGACCCATAACCTCTTCTGTGGTCGCTTTGCATACCGTCTTTCCCAATTGAGAGCCGGCTAGTGAATGGAATGCGGCCGTCAAACGGTCATTCAGAGTTTGTCCACTGGCTGTGAACGGCATCGGTGCGTGTAAAACTTTATCCATCTAAAACAAAAACGCAACGTATCCACTTTAAAATTAGCCGATTTAAAACAAACATAGTTCAAAAATAGTTTAAAACAACTCGTCAACTTTAAACTGCCAAAATAATATTGTATGCTTATTTTCAATGTACTTCAAAGGTAAAACACATGCAGACAATTCATAAACATAATACTGTTAGTGTACTTTTACGAAATTAGAAACACGAGCCTCTGGAAACGCGTAACAAATGAACACTGCGTTGGGCAGCCGAGCTCACAAATCGCGTTGCTCACTAACAACAATTACAGTATATGGAATGTAGGTTGTTACAGTAATCCAAAAGTTTGATAACATTCTTTTTCAAGTTTTGAAACTATTTATACTCGAAAAAAAATTAATAAAGTACGTTATTATTTAAATTTAATTTTACCGCTATCAAGTCATTCTATAATATCCACGCATTACGGAATAACAGTTTCTGCCATTCATATCGATCGCGCTTCGACAGCTTTAAGCCATATTTAACGCACATTACAATGCTCACGTACTTCAAGATCGATTTATTATACATATTATACACACACACACACACACACGCATATATATATACACATATAATATATATGTATATACATATAATCGATCTGCAGTTGTCTAGATTGTCAGTTTGCGATGTAGTTTGCTTTTCAGCTAATTTCTACTGAAAGTTCAGTTCGATCGATAATCACAAACTCACAAGCTTTAGCTTCCGCTTCTTCGATTGTTTTTGCTTAGAAACAGTAGTCTTAGCAAAAACTGCCAGTTGACTAGAGCTGTATTTCTATCATTACATTAAATGTATTCTAAAAGAAAAATATGCATCCCGCATAAAGCTAAACGAGAGTAAACTTTGATTTTTGAATCTCAGCACAAAACCATTTCATCTTCAGCAATAAAAACATAAAATGTATCAATTTTTATTAAAAATGTATTAAATCTATATCTTCAATTTAATTTTTAAGTAAGGGATGATTTATCTATTTTCAGATATTTTCCAGCAACACTGCCGTGCATTGGTAAATAAGTATGCATAAACACAGCGAATAAATAATGCAAACAATATAGTAAAATAATGTCAGAAGTTACTGTAATTATCGTATTTATGTAAAATTAATTGCCAAAGAGAACATTAAACATATTATCAGTGGTAAAACGCTTCAGCGCCTCTGACGTGATCAGTAGCTATTGGAAAATGCTGGAATAAGAATATTGCAATTTATGATCAGTTGGCTGCTACGAGAAAATTACAAAGTTATTTATCAAAATTAAAGAAAATCACTTTAAAATTATAAAGAATATTGTATTGTCCTGATAATCCAGATATTTTATTGAAAAATTAAAACTATTTCAAATACTATAGGCTATGGAGAAAGTGAGCGCTATTTGACATTTGAAATCACGTTTGCGCAAAATTAAATGAAATATTTAATTAATAATGACTGTGACCTATCTATTGAACTGATGCATTACTTTCTGATATGACTATTTCCCAGTCCTCAATGAAAAATTGCAACAAAAGATTTCATACAAATAATAATTCAAACACTGCGTGATACTTGGTTAACAGACCAATATAGTTATAAATTATGCACTAATAATAACATTAATAATCGCAATAGTGTATTTATTCCAAACCTTTATTAAAGAATTCAAAGTATCTCTGGAATGCACGCTGTTCCTGCATTAGTTCAATGTGTCACACTGTACTCAAACATGTTGAATCTATTCCAAACGTGCTTGAAGAAATTTTCTTTGCTTAGTTACAAAATTTGAAAAGAACAATGAAAAAAAAATCAGACCATGCCGAGCGATTCTAAATGAAATGATGCTGCACCGCTTTTGTCCGATACTAATGCAAAAGAGACATGCAGAAATGTTTTCCAATCTACTCTGCTATTTGCCAATAAAATTACACAAATTTTTACAACACAATGACCAATGTCACATATTTGCTGACCAATAAAATGCTGGTGTGTGGGTTAGTCGTTAGTCATAAGCATTATTGTCAAAGGCAAGCGTTTTCATTGGCTGATTTATTTATCAGGCTACGCTTTTTACTGCTTTTACGCACTTTTACCAGGCATATACAACAGCTTGACGTTCGTCGCATCACAGTTTCGCTTGACAATGTCACGTGCTGATAAATCTGGTATTGCAGCTGAAGCTCACGCAAAGGTGATATTTTCCACATTTTGAAGTAACAATAAAATTCGTCTAATTTTTTAGAAAATAAATTCCATTTGCACAGAAATTTCTAAATTTTAACATTTCAAAAATTTCACTTCCAAATAATTGTAAATAAAATTTTACGAACCACAATCTACTTAATTGCAAATAAATAAGCATGCAAAATATTTATTGTTAATATTATTTTTGGCTAGTAAATATAAAGTTAATAAAAAATTCTATTTTCTAAAACAAGTTATTAAAGTAAATAATATTTAATCATTATCATTATCATGCTCAATTTCATAACATTCACGCTTTTATTAATGATAAGATAACCATTCTATGAATTATCTTACGAATTTCAATGCGCAGTATATTATCTTTCTTAATCCAATTGATATTGAACAGTACAAATGAATTGCTCTGGTCAACAATTTGATAAATGCCATTTATGCCCGTTGGAAAAATCAGCATACTTTAATTTAGATTCAAAGTAAATACAACTGCCAACTAGCAGAACAAATATTGAAGTGGATTTCTGACGTTAGCAATCAGCAAGATTTAAACACTGATGGTTCAATGGAAAATTTCATAAATGTCTTAAAAGATGGAACCGTCCTTTGCAGGTATTATTAGTGTTCTTTTATAAAATAACTTTCAGACAAACGTATTTATAAGTACGATAAAATTCACTGTTCCAACTTTTTAAAATCTTTTTTGTTTTTTTCATAACCTTGCAATTAATTACTAATGGATATTCCTGATCATTTCAGTATTTAAAAGTCCGTCAAATAGCAATTATTATAAAGCAGGATTAGCAATTATCTAAACACACTTTAGAATTGTTTAATAATTTATTATTTTATGAATAGTATTTCGCATTTTATTACAAGTTTTCTAAATTTCTAAATTACACAGTTATGATGAAATAGATGTATGGTGTGTATGCATTTAGTTATTATTGGATAAAAAATTGCAAATACGAAGCAGAATTTCAATTATTTGATAAAACTAACTTGAATAATAAACTAACAAAGAGAAGATGATAAACGTTTTTGTTAAATAAATTAATGACCGAAATGAGAAAAGGATGTTTTGCATTTATTTTTACAATTGAAAAGCTGTGCAATCAGGCGTTGCAATGCACACCCATTTTCGAGTTTTGAATTCAAATCGACAATCTGCTGTAGAACATAGTTTCAAGTCTCCTTTTACGTTCAATGTGGAAGCTTGAACATTCGACAACTGGAATATTTCGTTAATGATCATATATATGAATTACAACTGCTTCACATTAAATGACAATGCTCCAATTTGTCTGTGGCAAACAAACAGTGACAGTCGTGCAGCAAGCATGGCTTGTTTAATTTTGATGATTCAGGACAAAAGTATTCACATTTTTTATCATGAAAAAATATGCAGTGAATTAAAATTCGCTTATCATAGATATTTGAAACGAGAAGCCAAGGTTAGTTTATAATCATTAAGATGATACTGAAGAAGTATCTGGGAATCCAGTCATGCATCTACAATAGCCTTTTGAATTACTTTATCAGTTATGTATACAGGTTTTTCTCGTTCAGTTCGATATTGCTCGACTTTTCAGGGTGGCAGCAACAACGCTGATGAATTTGTCTTGATCAAATAAATGTCATTGTCTGCTTTTATTCCATAAAATGATAAATGAAAACAAGACATCACATACTTCAATTTTAATTTCCAAATTTACAGTATCATTATCTTTCAAACCTTATCAAAATTATACTTTATTGTTGCAATTTCATTTCACACACTGCTGATAATGCAAATCTGAATTGCATAAAAATAATGTTGAATTTGAATATATTATAATTACACGCTAATACGTGATTTATGATAAAATTTAAAAAAAGCTTATGCAAAGTTTAGTTATAGCAAAGTCATTCAAATATTTTTTTGAATATATTTTGCATATCCCATTATTGAAACTTATGAGTTATTATTTAATATTGATAGTGAACTGCTGATGCAATTGAAAGTTGAATTTATAATGCCAATCAATAAATAATTACTTGAAGTATTATTAGTTACTATTGAATAATTTGAACGAAAAGGTAATGTTCAATAATGCTCTTCAGGGAAAAAGTTTCTAACTTTTGGCATGAAAAATCTATTACAAAAGACTGTTAAACACTTTACAATGATTGCCTGATTATTAAATTTTCAAGGGCTACTCATCTTATTGCATTTTAATAAACCAGTTATAAGATAAACGGCGACCCAATAAACAAGAACAATGAATGTTGACTGGAGTTTTTCTCGTTTATTCCATTTTTGAATTTGTGCCTAGCTGTATGTGAAAATTCATTTCAACGTACAAATTACTGATAAACAAACCGTTAACAAGCTACACTGTTTTTGATAAACTGAAAATAATTGGAAAAAAGACAACTGGCATCATGTTTTCAAAATAATTATAAATATTAATCATAAGAATGAAAAATTAATTTTTGTATATCCGTTTTTCACGTATTCGTGACTTTGGACAAGGTCTAATCGCGTCTGACTTCAAATTACATAGCTGTTCAAGTTTCATTTACCACACAACAATTTATCGCGAGAGGAGAAACAAAAACATGCTGCAACATTGACTTCACTAGCCAAACAACTTACTACTATTTTGATTGCAACTTCAATGATGAAATTTGAAATTTTCCACTGCCAGGGTAAGAATAATTGATTGCAATTTGTTTCAATTTTATGACAGTTGGTTTGTTCAACGCGGCAGTTATTGCAATGATAAAAGAATAAAATAACATCAAAAAACTTACCGTGTGAAATTTGACATTTAGATTGGCGAACGCATTGCAACCAGGCGCAATTAAAAAAATAAACGACAGTAAAATGGCTTTCAAGCAGATGGAAAATATAAATCATTTTTTAAATTTTGCTGAAACTGTCGTTGGAATACCAAAAACGGAAAGTTTCATGACTGTGGATTTGTACGAAGCGCAAGATCCAAATTCCGTGTTGATCTGCTTATCATCGGTGGCCAGAAAAGTGATGATGATCATACTGTAGTTCGTTTACTGTATTATGATTCAAAATTAAAATTTTCAGGCAGAAAAATTTAACAAGCCATCGTTGGGTCCAAAAGAAGCACAAGGCGAAAAGCGCGAATGGACCGAAGAACAAATACGAGCCGGTGAATGCGTTATAGGTTTACAATATGGAAGCAACAAGGGCGCAACTCAAGCTGGAATGAACATCGGCAAATCCAGGCACATCATACTAAATGAATAAATTAACTCAGATTAATATCTTCTAATATCAGTATGCTTGTAGTTTAGTTGGGAAACTTATGACAAATATTTTTCCCATCCTGTTTGCTTTTAATTATGCAACTGATTTCACAGAATACTTTTGACTGTTTATAAATAATGGTGACTGATTGATTACGTTGAAATTAAGACAAAATCGTATTTTGAAATGTGTGCGAAATTAAAAAAATATTTGTAATATCACATCTGCGTGAAGGTTTATGCGAATGAAGAGAATCAGTACTGGAAAGTTGAAATTTTAATTGTAATTGCAGCACAACTTTGCAAGATTGCAATCTAAAACCGTTTTCCTTGTTATAGCATAGCAAGTGCACGTAGATCACCAAAAAGCCATAGTGTGATTGCAAAATTTCTACAGAAAAACATGACGGTTGTCAGAAATGCAATTTAAAAGGAGTTTTATTGATGCAGTTTTTTTTTAATTGTTTCTATAAATATCTATATAACTGGAACAATGGCGTTTAAATTCACTGAATGAATGAATATATTATGTAAAATTTATTTTTAAAAAGTTCGTGATGCAAGTAATCATAACACAACAACAGATGAGTCACCAGAAAACTTCAATGTTTCAATAAACAAATGCTATTTGTTATTTTTAACATAATGTATTTTTACAGTTATTTTTGGTCTACTGTAACGTTCTATTTATGAATAACAGGTACAATACGATAATAATAGCATTTTTCTTCAAATAAATCCATTTTTGTATACATATTTGTCGAACGGATTATATTAATTGTGATTTAAGAATTAAAATTTTTATAGTTTTTCAAATTTAAATAATAAAATTTAAGTAACACATGATAAAGAATACTTTTTTAACTTTAAATATTAGTTTGAAACTGCAATGAAAATTTGTCAAAATTATTTAAATGTCAAATTATTATAAAAATGTAGTATAAATTTGTTATTTGCTAAATTTATACAGATCAAATGAGCATTTAACAAAAAATACATTCCATACTCTGGTGCTTCAGTTGTGGTTACTAGCATGATCAACATCAAAGTTTCTCCATTTCAATGTTAAAATACATTTCTCATGTCATCAAATTTGACATTTCGTTCTACTTTACAAGTTTTACTTTTTTTAATTTAAAAATAAATTCAACAAAAAGCAACATAATTGTTTCAAAATATTGCAAGATGTTTTCATCAAATTGAAATTGAAATTTTCAATTTCACATCTCATTCAACACTCAAGAATGTAACTTTTTTATTTCAAAAATTGAAAAATTCATTTATTTGACTTAAAAAAAGAACAGAGTTTTCAAGATTTGACAGGTTGTCGTTTCTCAAAGAATGCGTATATTTTAACACGCTGCCGTTCATATTAGAAAGTAAAATGCATTTAATAATAAATATGTTGAAAATGAAGGATACGCAATGATTTGTTTATATATTCCATGCTTTGTCATGGAATATGATAATCAAAATATGAATAACTTAAGTATGATGCCAAATATCAATTCAAAACTGCAAAAAAGTAAATAAGCCATAATAATTTGGAATAAAATAAAATACAATAATGTAGAGTAATATAACATAACATAACATAACATAACATAACATAACGTAACGTAACGTAACATAATATAATAATAATGAAGAGATTATTAAAGGATTCATGATGAAATATTCATAGCATACATATACATACAAAAGCAAAATAATATAACATGTGTCTTGGAAAAGCAAAGATCGATTAACTGAGCTGTTTTTTTGCATTTCTCAAATTAATGCATACACACAGAAAAACAATGATGAATAAAATTCGAAATAGTTGAGCGAAAACGGCAAACATGACTGATAATAATGCATTTTGGCCATTTTCTTTTGCTGTAAATAATAATGGAGGTAATAATAGATTATAAGGATATGTAGAGGATTTCAAATAAGAATAAAAATTGGCTGTCTTGTGGGCAGAACAGTCTTATGTGGAGAGGGAAAAAAGACAGATAACTCCACAGTTTTAGTCGAAAATACCAGAAAAAGGTAGGCTGATCAAAGTGGTCGCATTGGAATGGCAATTTCACGACTGCTACATTCAACAGAAGAAGCAAGAGATAAAAATTACAGAAAAAAATAAATTTAAAATTAAAATTTTCAAAATTGATTTACCGTAAGTGATCACGACGATGTGTATTTGGAAGAAAAATAAAAGTCGAGGTAACAAGAAAACCGAGAACCGCACCAATAGGAAATGTTGTCCACAATGCACTTTGTTCCTGAAAATGAAATTCACAAAAAATACTCTCCAAAGGTATGCATTTATACACAGTAAAAAATGATATTTTCAAATTGTTTGAAATGTTTAGAGAAGAAAAGACGGTAAAATAATGCAAACGTAACACACACACACACACACACACACACATATACATATATATATATATATATATATATATATATATATATATATATATATATATATGTGC
>NW_003526948.1:1534205-1670705 GCF_000181795.1 Trichinella spiralis | reverse complement strand
CGCCTATACTACATTTTTAATCACAAAACAGATTGCTCTAGATCTCCACATTAGTCAAGATCGATTTACAATTCTGATCGTTCTTCACGCTATCGCTCACATTGGCGCCCCCCCCCCCACGTTTGCTTCATCCCAGGTGAAACTTATTTTTTATTCATTTCATACCCTCTCTCTTTCGCGCTTTTATTTCATATAAAGAATTTAAATTGATATTTATGTGTGATAAAACACGCACACATATATACATATATATATATATATATATATATATATATATATATATATATATATATATATGTACAAGCTTATTTTATCACTAACAAATATCAATTAAAATTCTTTATATGAAATAAAAGCGCAAAAGAGACAGGCTATGAAATGAATAAAAAATAAGTTTCACCTGGAATGAAGCAAACGTAGCCAGTGCTGCTCCAATGTCAGCAATAGCGTAAAGTACGATCAGAATTGCAAATCGATCTTGACTAATGTTGAAATCCAGAGCAATCAGTTTCGTCATTAAAAATGTAGTATAGGCGCAGAGCTTAGCCAACAGAATGCAGACAAACATTCCTGATCGTTGTTCTGAAAGTCATTTTTATATTTGATAATGTGAAACAGAATTTAAAATACATAAAATATGCAATGCATCAAAGTAAAATTTGTTACCTGCACCAAACAGGCAAGCAACAAGAAAAAAGGCAATCATTGCGGACGAAAAAATAGCCGTAGTACGAGTGGGAAAATGTTGCCAAAGTATGTAGGCAAGCAAAGCGGAAAACATCTCTACTATACCGGACAATGAATGACCAACTTCAGGTATATTCCAAGCAATGAATGGCGCCAGCAGACTTGTCATTTCGTACAGAAAGCCGTGCAATAGCCTTAAAATGTAAAATAATACAACAAACAACACCTGCTTTTAATATGCAAAGTAAAAAAAAGAATTAAAACTCACCAGTTAAGACTGAGGTGAATTTCACACAACAAAGATTTGCATTTCGGAGGTACGTCAGTAAGTTTGAAAAACGTTTCATCCGTATTTATGGTCAACTGGAAACAATGAGAAAAATTATTACTGATACTAGACAATCAAACACCTCGACATGGAAAATAATAATAAATTACTGCAGGCTGTTGAGTTCGATGAATTGATTCGATGCGCAATCGATGACCATTGTAATGTGCAATTTGTCGCACCATACGTTCAGCATGAACTCGTTCTCCACGAAGTACAAACCACAAAGGTGATTCCGGAATAAGTCTGAAATTATTTTATAAAAATAACAAAATAATAATAATAATGTGTTTTGTCATGTTTTCAATGCTAATTTTTTGTTTTTTGAAAGCTGCTTGCTGATAGTGCTATTTTTATTACAAAGATAAGCTTTTATGATAGAAGCTGTTGCTGTGCTCACTTGATATAAGAGAAGAGAAACAACGACGATACGGCAGTTATAGCAATCAATTCTGTCCAATCCAGCGGTGACGAAGCTACGGCTGACAAAGTGACATTGCTCAGACCTCGAACTGTTGCCAACAGAATAATCACCAAAGGATGATAATTTCGACTGGTTATTCCCAAAACTGAAAGGGAAGAAAAATTGTAATAAAATGTAATAATTTCAATTTTACAAAGCCAATCGAATCGGACTTACTCAAGCAAAGCGCAGATATTTGGATGCATGCAACGCTGAAGCCGTCAAGAAATCGCAGAATGTCGAACATAATCAAATACGAATTGAAAGGTATCGTGAAACAGCAGACACAGTGCAATGCTAATGCACAGATAAGTATTTTTTTCGGACCAAATCTTAAATTTATAAAATGAAAATTCAATTAAATATCGCCATTGCTTTTGCAAACTTCAACGCTGTCAGTGTAAAAATTATGTGACCAGATGCCGACCCCAACAGAAATACAGCTTGATGAGTAGCCAACAGCCAAGGAAGGACGCACATGTATTTTTTCTATAACAAAAAGAAAACAGAAAGTCGAAAAATCATCACAATCCCTACTCGTACTGTTTCACACACCCTTTTCATAAACTTAAAAAATAAAATATAAAAAACATGTTTTTTTATTTTCCATATTCTAAAAAACAGCTGATAATAAAACAAAAAATCAATAAACTGAAGAAAAAATATATACTGTTGAAATTTTGTCAATTGAGGGTAATAATAATTTAGTTTGAAAAAAATTCAAATAAAATTAAAAAAATACAAGGAATAAAAAAAGAAAAGCAAGAACAAAAAAGCAATTTTTTATCGTCAATCCACCTACACAATTGTTCCGGTTTTTTTAGGTTTTACGTTTTCCAAGAAGGAATCCGAAAAGTTAAAAATAGAATAAAAGTGATAAATGACCAAACGAGTGTGGATGAATCGTAAAATATTTTAAATTGCTTTCTTGCAATCGAAGAACGCAAGTCTGCTTGAAAAAGAGAAGGAAATGAAAAACGGTCTGTAGAAGGGGTGGAACAGAGGTAGAGAGGGGTAGAGGGGTAGGAAAAAGAGGTAGAGGGGTAGAGAGGTAGGAAAGAGAGGTAGAGGGGTAGAGAGGGGGAGGGGATTGGTTGTTCGAATTTTCCTTCTTCTATTCAAGCTTTTCCCACCAACTTGCAACAAAAAGAACAGCCGTCATTGTCTTCCACTGCTAAGCTTGATGTTGAACAACAACAGGCTCGTCATTTGAAAGAGAGAAGAAAAGGAAGAAAGAAGAAGAAAAAATGTTCCACACAATCGGTCTGAAAGCTCATACACCGCCTGAAGCATTCGCATTCGTCAAAAAGCGACACAAAGAAGCAAAGGCAAAAGGCAAAACGTGAACAGAATATTAACTTATTACTTTTTCATTCGACAAATTTTTAAACAAACAACACTGTCGCTTTTCTTTCCATTTCCTTTCTAGTCGTAATAAGCTCAACTCTAGCCCAAGCAAGATTTGCACACTAGTCAGACCTGGTTTGATCAAATCAAATCTTCCTCCGATTATATATTCCGTCTTTTCCGTCTCTCACGCCCCCTATCCCTGTGTCTGGAAAAGAAATATCAGTCTGCAACGACGTGTAGAAAAACGCTAACGCAAAGCATAGAAAAACAAGCGCATGTTGCTACTGCTCTGGTGACGTTTTGTCAAGCAAAAATAGTTTTGCTAAGCAATAGAAAAAAGAATAATTTAAAAAATGAAAAATGGTTTTTTCTTAGAAAAGAAAGGTATTTTTTAAAAAATACTAACAACAAAAACCACCGAGGTCAGAGCCTGCTTACCGGCTTTGTGGTGTTACTTTCGATAAATACGTGAACTATACGCCATCTGGCGCAAATGTCGGCGGCCGTTTGGTAGATCAGAGATTCATTGCCGGGTAATTCGGTTACGCTGAGGTTGTTGGAGGAGACGTTGAGCAGAGTTTCGAAATTGGATGCATCTTGACT
This sequence comes from Trichinella spiralis, assembly GCF_000181795.1. Lineage (NCBI taxonomy): Eukaryota > Metazoa > Nematoda > Enoplea > Trichinellida > Trichinellidae > Trichinella > Trichinella spiralis. Next base: position 1,667,274 of record NW_003526948.1, on the reverse strand, counting down.
TATGAACAACGCCGCAAAATAGCACCAGCCGATCAGCAAAAAACTGGGGGCTAAAAGTAGCAACTGCAGCCGCTGCCATTTTCCAAATCCACCAACTTGTTGAAGTAGACGATTCAATTTGCCAGTATCCAATTGTTCCATCAGTATGTTGGAAAGTGAAATTATTAGAGAGAAAAAGAAAATTTGTTCACGCGTAAAGCTTGTTGAATGAAACGTTGACCGGCCGCTTTAAATTTAAAATGAAAAACAGGCAACGTGACGGAAGTTGTAAGCTGTAATAAGAGAGCGCTGAAAACGGAGAGAAATGGAGAGCAACAGATAGAAAGAGAGAGAGAGAGAGTGAGAGAGAAAGCAAGCGAGCAAGCAGGCGAGAGCAAAATGGAGAGAGCAAGTGAGAGAATGGTAAAGCGGCACGCTACCGACTTCAGCTGGGCAAATAAAAGTCGTCGACTGATGTTAGCAAAATGCTAGCAATGCAGATGTCGTCGTTCAAGCCAGTCGCCATCGACGAACAAAGCGCCGCGTTGTGTGCTTTTCAGCCAACGGCATCCATATATTTATTGTACCGCATTCCAATTTGACAGACCACTTCTAAGCTGTTCCGTAGCCAGTAGCCAGCTTTTTCTTCAATCGTGTACACTTTTCCATGACGTTTAATTTTTAATTTATTGTCGCTCTTTAATCAAACAATTTAAAAAGGACGACAACGTCTTTTTTTTCTTTCTCGCCTTCTTTTCCTTTGCTTTATTTTTCTCGTTCAGTTTAATTTACAGCTTATTAATATATATATAATTTTTTTTCAAAAATAAAATGAAAACTATATTTGGGGTTGAATTTGTTTTCTTTTTTTCTTATTCAGGCAAAAATGAATCCAACAGGGAATCATTTTCGAGCAAATCCAACTTATCGACTATCATTTTCCGTGAACCAGTGGACGGTCTGCGAGCGTTCGGCGTTTCTATAAAATAATAGAACAAATTTCAAAAATTCCACTTGCATCAAATGCATCCACCATAGAAGCGCATAATTTTTCAAATATAGTGCAAACAAAGAAACAACACTTGCTATTTGCACACATAGAAAACAGACACACAGATGGGCAGAAAATGAAATTGCTATTTGAAAAATTTTCATCCTTGGCAACAACAATTTTCTTCATTCTAATCTCATCATTCACTCATATAATATGCCGACAAAAGCTGATGATTAATTACCCTGAAAGCGCGCAATCAACTTCAACTGGTAATTACATTTCAAATGAAAAATAAATTATAAAACTAAGCTACCTTTTTTAAAGTTTAATTAGAAAACTAAAAACAATGCAAATTTCGTGAAATACATAACCAAAGCAAAAATACAATTGAAAACAACAATAATACTACCACCTTGATTGAGATGACTGTAAAGATTTTTGAAAAGTCTACAATGCAATGCTTTTTTTCTCTTATTTATTGTCCTATATTATATAAGCTTACACGGTTGTTGTTGCTGTTGTTCAGGGTTTCATAAAATAAACAGGTTGTTGTTTAGAAGAGCAATTTTCACCTTGAATTTTTCAATAAAACAATAATGCAACTGATAAAAAGAAATATATATATATATATATATATATATATATATACATACTGTTATTAAACTTTCCTACAGTAAAAAATTGCATAAAAATTACAGCAGTAAAGGAGAAGAAGAAAAAGTAGCAGTAGTAGTAGCGATGAAAGTAAAAAGGGTAGTAGCAATGAACTCTTTTGCGCAAAGTTTCCAGAAAAATTTTCAATACTCAGCTTTGTTCCCTACGGCATGCGTAATTTATTGACGCCCACGACACAGGCTGAATTGATGACATCGCTAATTGCCCTCCATAAACGAGCAGCCAAAAACAGAAACTGTAAAACCAGAAATTACTGATGATATAGAGAAAGAAAGTGGTTCAAAAAGTATGAAAAATGAAATAGCATCAAGATAGATAAAGTAATAATTTATGCGAAGAACTGCGAACGTGCAATAATACAAATATATATAGATATAAATATAGATATAGATATAGACTAATAATTCTGAAATTATTCAAACTGCCACTAGATAAGATGAACATTTATAAAAAATATTTTTTTCTTTTTGGTGCAACAACAACAACAAAACCGTTGTGAACAGTTTCATTCTTTGCAATTCAATTATCAAATTTAATAATTATTGCAAAAATAAAAATTCTCTTGCAAATGTAAAAAGTGAACATGTCAAGCTTATTAAATTCCCCCTTTTTTCCATTTCTTTCTTCTGACCCTAAGATGATAATCACATCGAAACTGAAGCTAAATTTAAATTTTGTCCTTTTCAACATTTGTTATAAACTTATTTTTAATCTATACTAAATGAAACTTCAACTTAGTAATTTCACTGTCCAAAGATTTAAAATGCAAAAAAGATTAACAAGAAAATGACCAATTCAGGCTAAATAAATTTCACTGTCATCTCTTAATAGGTATTATAAAACTGTCAACTGGAAACAAATAAATTATCTTAAAAATTATTAATATAAGAGCGCCTTGTAGATAGATCGTGAACGATTAAATATGTCATAAACTAGTATTTTTGCATTTATTCTGAAAGGAAATTAATATTATTGAAAAAATAATAATTTCAATTGATTGCAATGATTTTGAAATTTTAAATAAGATGTAAGATGTATAAATAAGTCGCGTGTGAGATAAAAATGCGACGAGAAGTGTTTTCTTTGTTCATCTTTGACAAGGGAAGAGATTTCCACTTTTTCGGCAATTAGAAAACTAAGCTGACAAATTTTATCCGGCAGAAATGTTTAGCAAAGTTGCGCGTTAATTGAAAAATGCGAGAGACTTACTTTCAGCAGATTCACGTTTTGAAGGACTGAAGCGTTGTGAATCTTTGTACTAAAACACCAAATCATTGCTAAAAATATATTGAATAATTAAAAGTTACTTTGAAATATTTTGTTTTTTCCATTTTTTTCAGGGTATTTGCATAAGTTTCTGCATCCGGAAGACCTAGATCGTTTGCCAGTCTGACGATATGCTGCATGCCTAAAAATGAAATAAAAATTATGTGAAAATGAACAAATATGTATATAATAGGCTTTTAAAATATCGATTGTGTGATTAATTTAGACCAGAAATGAATTCTATGAATAAATAACCACAATTTCCAATCTTACACTGAATATCATCTGGAAATCTCGAATGAATATCTTTGTACTTTTGCAATGCCATTGCATAGTTTCCACATCGACGAAGACAGCCCGCAATCATCAATTGCCATCGAATTTCGTTCGGTCTATATATTATTAATTTTTATGAGAGTAAATTATTGTTGATTTTTATTACTGAATTAAAGAAGCTTTCTCGAAATAATGAATTGCTTTCTCGCTAATATTTGCTTCGATGTAGTAAGCACCAAGCCATTGGATTACATTTAGATCTGATGGATAATATCGAAAACTCTAAAGTAGAATATAAATGAATGCAAAGAAATTTACATAGCTCTCTATACGTCTGAATAAAAATGAAATGCCGCTTGGCGGTCTCCCTCTTTTTCGTACAATTCACCAAGTTTGACTAAAATCGAAGGATCCGTCTGAGCTATACTGTTAGCTTGAGTATACCTGCAATGTTTCATTTCAAACGATCATTGACAAATAAAAAACCTCACCATTCAATTGCTTGCACATTATCATTTATTTCTTCATATCTGTAAAACAGTGCTAAATAAGGATTGCAGAGGAAAGAAGAAATGCTTTACGTTTCAGCAATTTGCACTAAAACTTGAGTATTGCTGCACAGAATTCCTCTCAGCTTTTGAAAAAACTCCAATGCATCTTCGTATTTCCCGCAAACGCGGCAAGTTAATCCTGTTAATAAACTTTTACATCAGACAATAAAAAACAGAATTTCTCATATTAAACTTAATCATCAGTTATCGTTTTTATTAAAAAAAATTATACCTGAATTAAAAACGGCTTCGATGCAATGAGCTTCATGGGTCCACGCCTCGCGGTAAAATTGCCAAGCTTCTTCATAATTTTGATGGAAGAAGGCCACATTGCCACGATTGACCAACGCAGATGGATTGTATCTATCGCTGGCTAGTGCTTTTTCCAGCTGTTCTGCAGCGTCCTTGTAATTTTCTTGCTTAATTGAAAATTTAAATGAACATTCAGTGAATGAAATCACTTTTATAAATTACCAAAAGTGAGATCAGCGCCATGTTATTCAAAGCAGATGCAGATGCGCGACTATCTTTTTTCTCAAAAGTTCGAAATATATCATGTGCCTGTAATTGTTTGAATTTGTTAATTTTGCCTTCACATGACATATTTCAGCATACACTGGTGACATCACCACATTTCAAGAATTCTATCGCTTTGTTTATTTCCATATCATCTGCAATATCTGAATATTTTGACTTCTTTATCATTTCAACGCACCTATAAATAAACAAACAATACGTCGTAAGTAGCACCAAAACCAAAAATAACATTCAACATTTCAACAAGAATTTCATTTTAAAATTTCTGCAAGTATAAATTCATAAGAAAAAAATTATGTTTATTATGTGTGCATTCATTAATTTCATTAAATTACGTGTGCATTCATTAATTTCTTCAATACCGAATATGAAATGGATTTCAACTGTTGAAATACAAGATTTACATAAAGATTCATCTTCGAATTGTATTTCGCCAAAATAAGCTCTGAAGCTTACCATGCATAACCGTCAGCAAATTTGTTCGCAATTCGACTTGAGATGAGATTCGCTGCCGTCAGAATGGTACGTTCGCTGAGCTTTTTTCGATTCATTTCAAACTGCCTTAACATATCAGAACGAATAGCAACAGCAAATAACGATTCAGTTGGATTGTCCTAAAATATTTAAATTTATCATATAAAATTTGAAATTTGAAGAACCGCACCATGTCCGTAAAATATTTCGCTTCGTCGCTGATCTCAAGTGAAATCTCAAGCAAGTTTAAAAAAAAAGTTTTCATCCTGTGTTTGTCGTTAAGCAAAAAGGCGCAAAGCAGAGCATTTAGAGCAACTGGAAAATCAGCTTTAATTTGTAATGACTGCTCATATCGGCTAATAGCATCTTCATAACGTTTCAGCTTTGTCAGTGCAACACCAATATTATTAATTATTTTTCGTCTGAAAGTAAAGAAATTAAAACCCATTTTTCTAAAATGATTTACAAGTCTGAAAAAATAATAAAGTTGCATGCTACCTAGATGTTCGTTGAACACTAGGTACTTGTTCAAGAGCTTGTTGAAAATATTGAATAGCTTTTGAAAATTGCTCCTGACGCATGTAAATACGGCCAATATTGACACCAAGATCAGCTATCAGTATAAAATACGTAAACATGTAGGCAATGAAAAAAATTTTTCCGATAATTAAATCACCTGCACAAGGAAACATTTTATTCATTGTTAGCGTTTCATACATGCTTATAGCTTCTGAATATAATTCGTTCGCTTCATATTGTTGGGCTAAATTAAACAATACCTAAAATGAAACGCTATTTTCTATTAATTTTTAATCCATTTGATTAAAGATTAAAATAAATATGCTCTTTTAAATGTGCTTCTTAAATTTCATTTGCACAAATGCAAAGCATGTCGTCAGCAAAATCAAACAAACGTTAGAAAAATAAACATTAGAATATGCAACATTTTAGAATAAAATATGTCATCGAATGCTAATCGTTTATTCTTTATTAGCACATGAAAGTTATTATCACGTAGAATGCTTCAAATATATTGATAAGCTGAATGTAATGATGAGGTAATGCTTGAATCGCTTATTTAAATTTAACTTGTCTCATGATTCGTTTCTTTTTATAAATTAAAGACAAGCCGTTTCACAAAAGTGTGCATGATAAGCAAATATTTTCGATTAATGTTGATCGTTCGATTAATCTTAAATTTATTATCATCGGCATCATAGTAATGTAAAGAATGGTAGAAATGCTTACGCTGAAAGTCAGATCTAAACTAGGCTGTTCAATAATGTTTTGTTGTTCTCGTAATTTTGCTAATGCTCGCTCACGTCGAACAGCTTCTTTGGCAAATTCCAATGCCTGCTTCAGTTCTGAATTTTCCACTGCGGTAGCACTGCATTTTAATAATGTAATTACTTTTTGCTCTATTTTACGGCATTTCGCATCTGTACTAAAAGTGTACAAATTTTGTTTTAAATCACAAATGTACAAAAAATAAAAAAAATATTAAATGATGAGAATATCTCTTAAACAGATTTTAATGTTAAAAAAACAAAATTCAGAAACACTTGACATTCGCTTGTTATCAAAGGTATTAAAAATACTCACTTTTCAAACAGCTTGCATAATTAATATTTTAAAATGGTCAAATTACCTATCTTCAAGCCATTTTTCGGGAATTTTTGTATTTATTGGCAAATTTTCATATGGACTGGCTGAATTAAAACACAATTTTCAACTGCAAAGCATAGCAAAAATTGGTCATTTAATTTACCATGACCAAATGACGAATAGCCGGCCCCTCGAACTGATGTCATTGGTCTAGCAGATGATTGAGGCTACAAAAATGTTCATAAATACATTTATTAACGTTTAACATTTTCCAATTACCTTGCTAGTTGGAAGTGGCCTTCCGCTGGCCAGCTGAAGGCGAGATCGATCCTGTGCAAATGGAAATTCGATATGTTATGATGATAAAGAAAACAAACTATATGCTTGCCATTACCGTCGATGACAGTCTGCTAACGTTTCCCAGAAGTTGATCGGTATTTCCCTCTCTGGTCTGAAAGACACATTTTTATAACAAACCAAACTTCAATCACAACTTTGCCATAATTCCATACCACTTGTCTACCATAGCTAGTGCTTTTGGAAGTCGCCTGCACAAATGGCTTGTTATTCAAAATTTCCTGAACAATTATTCAACCGTTAGGATTTTTACGCTTAAATAAAATTTGCTTAAAAGTTTCTACTTCAGAATTAAAAGAAGTCGCTAGTTCATCAAATCCAGAATAAAGAGTTTCGTTGTTTGTCATTTTTGCACCTAGTTGAACCCCAAACCAATGCAACCAACTCTTTGATCATTTATCGTCAGTCCGTTGCTATGGCAGTTAGCGTCACTAATTTTGCATCACCATTTGCATTTGTCACCGATCGATAGCATTCGCCATTAATCGCCAAATGCTACCGACTTCAGTTTTTATTCTGTAAATAATGATTTTTTCTCAATAAAATGAACCTGAAAATTAAATGAAAGCTTCAAAATTTTATATTCACTTTTTGAAATATCCATTACATTTGAAATAATTCATACATATTTATTTAATGCAAACGAATAATTTGTTTATAATTATAACTATAATTATATATTTTTCTCTTCAATCAAATCTTTAAAGTAAACATACAGCTTGTTAAATGTCAACTTTCAAAATCGTTCTTTTCAATTAAGAGATATAATGATGCTTTCACGTTAAAAATTAAAAAATTCCAAGTTTCTTTATTAAATTAAAATATTTAACATTAATTACTTGTTATATTTTTTTCACTTCAACCATTTTGTAGAATAAAAAATTTGTTTTCAAAAAATAATACAAGTGCGCAATAGCTATATCCTTAGTCTACTTGAATTCGCTTATGGTGTACTGTATACGATGTTTTCATCGTTTTCATTTTTTAATGCTCTATAATAGGAAATTGTCACCACATTACAACTGGTTGAATACGGAAAAATTCGACAAACAATATCAGAAAAAAGCGAAAAAAAAGTATTTTCAGCTTGCAACGCAAAGTTCACTGCAACTATAACCAATAAATTTTTGACTTCATAATGCATTCATTTTAAACATTGAATATTAAAATATCAACCTGAACAATAATCTCACTGAAATTAAAAATGTAACTAACTGAATTTAAATTCAATATTCCAGATTTTATCCATCGATCAATCAAATCACTTTATCCATCGAATTTTCGAATTAAATTGTTTTACTTTCAGAACAATGCACTTTCAGTTTCAATGCATGAGAAACAAATTACTGCTGATGTTTAGCTTTCTTTTTCTTTCTTTTCTGAAATCGACTCTTTTCTTCTTTCTTCGTGAAATCTATAATATTCGAATTTCTTGCGAACTTTTCCCCCTATGAAAGACAAACAAAAATTAAACACTAGCCATTCTCGCCGGCTTTGTCATCTTTTAAGAAACGTTACAAACGAGAAATGCGTACTTTTTCATGACGATTTCTTGTCATTTTATTACCACACGCAGCAGATTTTCGCTTCCATGCTCGACGCCCATCCCCCTCCTCCCCTTCATCACAGGGTTGCTCTTCTTGTTCAGAAAGAGCACATTTCAAATTTTCAAACTCACAAATATCACTCAATCCACTACAGCTGTCCAAATCTTCCTGATCATATTCACTGTCATGCTCCTGTTTTACACTTCTTTCACATACGTTCAAGCTGCTCAAATCTTCAGAATCTGACAAAGCAATCACAACATCTTTTTCCCCAACGTCATCGGCATTGTATTTAGTAGTCAATTCTATTTTTGTCAAATCTTGATCAACTGCCACCGATTTGTCCATCAGTACTGATTCCACCATTTCACTGCTTGTTGGCTGGTCATCATTTTGAATATTCTAATTAAATAAAAAACACATTTCAGATTACACAATGTTAACGCGGAAAAGAACAATTTTATTTAAACCTTTTCAGGTGGTTTTACATAATAAGGAAGTCTACCCCTCTGAAAATCGTTCAGTACCATCTTGGCCACAGTGTTAATATCAGGCTCACCACCCTAAAGTGACACATCGGTACTTTGAATAAAAAATAAAATAATAATATTATTATGAAATGTACTTTCAACAAACGACCACTTCTGCCTGCCAAAGCTGACAAAAATTCTTCACTATTTTTCCATTCTGGAACTTGATATGTTCGAACCAAATATTCACGCTTCACTCGTTCAATAACGGCATCTATGTAATCGGCCGCATCTTTCACATTCTCCACACGGATCTGTAGTTTAGAATAAATAAACAAATAAAGGAAGATCTTAAACAAAATTTCAATTCAATTTAAATATGTGAAACTCACCACCCCTTTAAGAATAAGCTGCGCTTCGTTATTTCCGGTAGGATATACAATACCAGGACAATCGATTAAATATATCCGTCGCATTAGTGTCACATACTGCCACACCTAGAAATAAACAATAATTTCCCTCAAAACTACGTTTTATAACAGAATGAAACATACTTTCGTTTCTCCAGCAATTGGAGCTACATTACACACTTTCTTCCGCCTCAAAGCGTTTATAATAGAACTCTTTCCAACGTTGGGAAAACCAATGAATCCAACACTAATCTGCGGATGTTCTTGATGTAGCTAAAAGAAACCTCAATAAACGTGATGAACATAAAAAAAGAATCATCATTTACATGTGCAAATTGTCGAAGTATACTAATCAACGCTCCTTTGCCAAATGGACTCATCATGTCGGCACTAAATGCAATCGTTGGATATTCAGCAGACAGTGTTCGAATCCAATCCCGCTTCAAATAAACGGACACAACATTAGCAAAAAAAACATCTATTAAACAAAATAAACAATCATACTGTAACCCATCGTGGAATTAAATCGACTTTGTTGAGGATGATGATGATATGCTTATGCGGCTTCTCCTTTCTCAGAAATTTTTCTACGTTGAAACAACGTGTACCCATTGGATCTCTTGCATCCACTACTTCACAAACAACATCAGACGAATCAAGAACTTTGTACAGTTCATTCCAAATACGTTTCGACTGTCCTTTCTTAAATATAGGCTCTATCGGTTCATAACGTTCATTCGTATCTGTCGTTTTCTGAAAGTCCCGATCTCTGTCTTCAACATATTGGCAATTCTGTTCATTAGCAGTGTCAACCAAATGCTTAAAATCAACAAGTTTTTTCAAACACATAAATACAACAACTTGTAATACTTGTAAATCCATTGTCATTAAACGTGGCTTTTTACGCTGGGCTTTGCGACCAAAAGTGTACTGAAATGTTTCAGTATCTAAAAGATGCGGACGGACGTGCTGGAAATGAAACAGAATGTAAAATATTATAAAAACATGACTAAAAATTACTTTAGCTTTTTCGTTAAGCAAAGTCACTGGAAGCTTTGTCTGTCGCATAACATATAAATAAGGATCTTTTCGAACCTTACTCAAGTTTTCTTGAAATTTTTGCAAAGCATCCTGACCAATCACTTTCGTATTTCCTCAAAAACAAACTGTTCAACAGATCAACCAAACAAGTGCATGCAGCAAATAAAAACGTAAAAGAACTGAAGAAAGCTAATTGCAACTAGAAAATATATACATATTACACAGGTAAAAACTTATTAATTTGCTACGATTATCATACATAATATCATATTGTATAGAATACATTGTGAAATGAAAAAGAATACAAAAAATCTGTATAATAGTGAATAAATTTTAATAAAATAACAGATACCAAACCACCGTCGATTCGGTTCCACACGAGCTACTGAGCCAGATGAAAGAGTCTTTTGAAAAGGTGCTTCTCGAATTATTTTCCCGTATCTGTCACGTTTTGCTTTGAAATTCTTATACATAAGCAAACGCCGTACTGTGGCACGGCTTCTTTGCCCAGGCACCGTTTTATTCGTACGATCTAGAACCGTTATTCATAAATGTTCATGAAAGCAATTAAGCTTTGAAATATCAATAATAAAACATACCAGCATTTAGCGAGTGATTTGCTTTACTTATTCTGTCTTTGAAAGGTTTTGACTGTTTCCGCTTACGCGCCATAACACTGACTGCAAAACAAGATATAAAAGCATTGAATTAATATATTAATTATTAAACATTTACCAACAAAATGTTAGTTCAAAATTCACAAACACTCATTAGCGAAAAGTTATAAAAGATTAAACGCACAACCCCAAACAAACACTCAGAATTGCAAACTGCTCAACAAAATTGTTCAAAATACGCTGTCCAATAAATAAATAAATAGATAAAATAAAATAAAATATAATATAATATAACATAACATAAATAAAATAACATGAAAATACCAAAAATAATTATTTACAAAACGAAATTATATTTAAATGCAAAACATCAATTCAGCTTAGTGAAGCCATAAAAGGACAATTTTCGTTTCAGTTACAGAAAGCTACGTACTGTAAAAGATGTTCATGAATAAATTAAATTTATGACAGTAAATATCATGCAACATAAATAATTTTCATTTAAGTCATCCCTTAGAAATTAAATGCTTTATAATAATTATTAAACATTGAAATTATGAATAATTATTTAATGAACAACAATGAAATGTTCGTAAAGTTCAGCAAACTTGTTTTAAGCATTACTTACAATAAAGTTCCGATATCTTTTAACCTTTCTTTCACAGTATGATATTTTTTAATATTAAAAGAACAAAGCGTTTTTAGAATTATTTATAAATTGCAATGCTTTTTTGTTATGTAATTTAAAGACCAGAAAAATGAAACTTGAGTTGCAGATGGTCTGTAATTGAGCAGTTATTTGGCATTTGGATTTTAATTGGAGCTGAATCATGGGTAGCTGGGTCTGTGTTCCTGTCATAATGTTGTTATGTTTTGCAGCTACTTCCAGTTGTGTTGAGTTTACATTTGAATTGCCAGACAAAGCAACTCAGTGTTTCTTTCAGGATATAGAAAAAGATGTTGATGTAGATTTTGAATTTCAAGTTATTACAGGTGGTCAGTATGATGTAGATGTACAAATGTTTTCACCAATTGAGGCAGTGATGTTTAATGCTGTAAGGAAGCAGTTCGACCGATTCAACTGGAAAACGAATACTACTGGAACTTTTAAGGTAACTTCATTTATAAGATTATTTTTGATGATTCAACATTTTTATTTATAGGCTTGCTTCTCAAATGAATTTTCAACATTTTCTCATAAAGTGGTTTATATGAATTGGAAAGTTGGTAAAAATGAGGATGTGCCTGTTGATCATGCAAAACTTATGTCATTTGTAAATAATTCTTGAACTACTGATGCTTATAATGATTTTAATTATAAAGAAGTTATACAGATACTTGAAAGTTTACTTAACTGCTTTTCATTTAAATTTGTTGAACTGTAAGGAACTAATTGAAATAAATTAATTATTTGAGCGTATTATAATATATTATTAAAATGTATGTGACTAGAGTTACATTAAGATGTATAATGTCAATAGAGAAAGTTGTAAATTCAAATGAACGTAAATTTTGATTGTTTTAGATTCAAATAAGTTCATCGAATATGCATGAGCGGTTTAAGATGTTGTTGGAACGGCAAACTCATATTCGTTTAAATGCTGCCAGTGGCCTAAAGTTTGCCGAAGATTTAAATGAACGAGTTACATGGTGGTCCGTTTGTCAAACTGTTATTATGGTCATTATTGCAGTTGTGCAGGTCTGTATAACAAATACATTTAGTTATTATTTATTGTATTTTGTATTTTTAGGTCATGATACTGAAGTCATTTTTCAGTGATCGAGAGAGGGTTCGATTCTAACTACATGGAATTGATAGATGTTAGGCTGTTTGTTAGTTGTTAATGTTTGATCTGATCGAATCCTGTTATGTTTCAAAATAAATGTCAAATTTATTTTTGTTTTTTTTTTGACACAGTTGAAGTTAATTTTATGTAAATTATATCACTAAGCAAATATCAATGATGTTTCTGCATAAAGTGCAAGCTGAATATATTTGAATAGTCGATATTTTTTGTCTGACGAACATAATTAAATATATTTCATTCATTCAATTATTAAATATCAATGAAGCTTAATTTTGTTAAATACTTTAAACAAGATTAAAATTAAAGCTGACTAAACTACATTTGAACTATACAAAAGTTTACTGATTTTCAAGAACAAACAATTAATCCTGGTATGACGGCTTCAGCATTGCTACTGTTGAAACAAAAGAAAACGATCATTTTACTTTATTTTTAAGCTTGAAATATCGAAAATTAAAAAACCAATTGTTCAAAACTCATGATCTAACATCAGTTTTGCAATCTGTAAGAAAATGTGCTGAACAAATGCAATGAGAATGTTGTAAATCGTGATTCAAAAATGTAATATTATAATTTTTGTAATTTGATAAAAGATATTTTCTCTTTTAAATAATAATTTTAAAATTGAAATATTTTTTCTTATGAAATGATGCTATCTCATAATTTATTTAAAAAAACACCAATAAATAGCGACAAACATTCGAGGTATATAGAATAAAACAAAAAATGACAACAAAATCCAATGCAGTATTAAATTTACATCTAAATAAATATGCACAGTTAAAAATTAACAATCAAAATTTTTAAATTCATGAATATTCAGTCTAGAAAATTAATTTAGTAGTGAATGAAACATACTGTTGAAAAGAATACCGTTAAAAGCGATAATGAAATCTAGTTCGGCGTTGTCTAATAAAAATGGTCTGATACAATGAAAAAGATATTTAATTAGAATAATGTCTACTGAAATGCAAAATTTCAAAAAGAACTTCAATTAATATAAGTACAATGATCATAACTTCAAGCCGAACACTATGAACTTGGCTAATGTTCCCGTCCAAAAGCTGAAGCAATTCTAAACAATATGTAAGCTTTTCATTTACGACACGCGTCCGTTTACCCATGTTGAACAATGAAAATGCTTCAGAATAAATTCTTTCCAAATCTTGCTTGTCCCAGTAGAAATCTGGTGCATCGAGTAAGTCTCCACAAAGACTTATGCGATGACGTAGCATGAATAATTTTCCAGCTCGTCGCAACACTTCCGATTTAGACAACGTGATTCGTCCCAGCTGCAAATGCTCTACCACGTCTTCTGAAGATGCAACAAAGTCATCTAGTAAAGATTCCCAAATTGACAGCTATAAAAATTAATACAGATGATGAAATGCAGAAAAAAATAATATTCAAACAATCTTTTTAATAGAGAAGAACTGATACTGTAAATCAAACTTTAGTATTCAGGTCAAAATTATTGCACAACAAAGCAGCTTATAAAATTTAATCTAGTCATAAATAAAAATCTAAAATAATTACCACAGTTTACTTAAAAGCTTTAAATTAAAATAATTTCAGTTTTTATTTGTCTAATTTACACACGAAGCATATATTCTTAACATAAATAATATAAATGACAGATAAATCACCTTCATTTTTTTCGAAAAAATTCTTTGTTTTCTGTATTATTAACGCATGATTGAATGCATGATCAAGCAAATTTTGCTCACATTCGAAAAAAATGTATACATACTTTAACACTTAAAAACATTGCATTGGAAACGGCAAATTTATACAGTGTTGATGTTTCTTGACTAATTTGCGTAGGCAACAAGAATGTTTCTTGCCGAAATTCTGCTTTCGATTGTTCAGAAAATACGTAAGATAAATTTTCCTCTTCACTTTCAACAATCTTATCTTCATATGGAGATTCTTCGAACAGTTGGACTGCGTTGAGAAATTCTCGACGACTTTTTTCGGTAAAATCCCAAAATACCACCCCACCGTCGTAAAAGACAAAAGCTTCACCTGGCTGTTGAAATTTCTGTTGGACGTACACAACATCGGGCAATTCACTGCTTATATGAGTGACTGTAAATTTTTCCTTTTTGATACCTTTAATTAATTCTTTAAAACGATACGAGTCGGCTGTAGCAAAGGCAAAAATGTTTTGCGCAGGCGAAACAACATTTTGGGGCAGTATCCGCTTGGAAGGACGCACTTTTTTTGCAACTGCAGATGAAACTCCAAATTTGGTCAACATTACAGTCTTCGATAAAGCCATATTCAGCTTTTTTCAATAGCTTAAAAACAACATCGTTACTGCAAATCATTAGAAAATTTTGCAAAAAGATTTTCAAGGATGAATTTCGATTTACTGTATTACAGTTAGAATTGAGACTAACAAATTGTTAATAATATTTATTTTTATTTTATTCAATATGCATCTGAAGAAATTTAATGTTTAATTTTTATGAAAAATTCAAAATTTTCATTTTTAATATTTTTATAAGGTTATGTAGAGTTTCGGCAGTATTTAGCTTTCATAAACAGAAATCAATTCAACGTTCTTATTAACTTGGATTTTGTTATTCTTAAGATGCTTTAAAACTATAAAATTGTTGTTAAAATTAATGAAATAAATTTTAAATATTTATTACAGTGTTATACTCAGGGGTTTTCACTGTAAATTTGTTAATATCACTGAGGTTTTTTATTGCAGTATTGTAGAGATAATTAAAATATGACAAGTAGACTTTTTAAAAATAAAAGTTTTAAAATTGAATTGATAGATAATTTGAAATATTTTTATTGTAAGGGGTTATTTTCCTTTTTTAGAGATGCTAAGTTCAATCTTTTATGTTGAAATGAATGATTCATTTTAATTGCTACAGAAATAGACATCAAAATCGATATTTCAGTTTGCAATATCTGTTTGCGTAGAAGCTGACGATTTTGCTTCTGTTACCGCAAAAGCGCTATCCATATGTCTCATCCTGCTATAACAGAAGTAAATATTTGTCAGCCTAACTACATTCAGCTGCTTGTGTTTGCGTGTTTCCGTTTCTGAACATTGACATGACCTAACAACCAAACATTCATTTTCCGGTAAAACGGTAAACGTTAAACGTAGAGAAAAAAATAATGAACACAATGTTCAATTGTAAAGTCATTTTAAAGTAATTTCACTTCATCATAACAACTAAAAGTTAGTAGAATAGATTGAAATGAATATCATTTGCAAGTAGATTGGAATAATCAATTGGGTTTGGCTTTTTTCTTCATAATAATAATGTATTACTTATTGTTGCAAGTGTGAATTTCAATAATGCACTGTTTTGAAAATATAATTATTGCAAATAATGTTTAACAGTTGTTCATTGAATTCAGAAGGTAAAATATGAAAGCAGCAATTAGCAGTTCAATATTTTTCGATTGCTGGCAGTAGACTTTTGACAGGCGGAACCAACAATCGCAGGATCACCTTACCGTGGTATCATATGCACTCTGCTAAATGTGTGCGGGTGATTTCACGATGCGCATCGATCAGTGAATAGCGAAGATCAGGTATCAAAAATATGGTCGCGCATAGACTTTGGACATTTGACACTTGACGATTGATCACAGCATGCTACAAAGGCGTTCGGCTGTCGTGAAAATGATCAGCCTTAAAGCAGAGCATGTTAATGAGAAAAATTTCGAAAACCTTTTCAATTTCAAGTTTTGCCATGAATTCCAACGTGAAGACGAAGCTGAAGGAAACTCGGAACATTTTCCTGTTTGCCAAGCTTGGCAACTTTATTGTTGTTTGTTCATCGTTATCATAGCATCAAAACAAAAATAAAACTTTTTATCTATATAAAATCAAATCACTTCTCTAAATCAACAACAATATGCATCAAACTAATAATACAGTGCATTTTTTACTTAATTCCACTTAAACTACTGTAATAATGAGCTAATGTTGACTAGTTTAAATAAACAGAAATATGAAATTATTCGTTTAAGAGCAACAGCAACTTTCAAAAAAATAAGACTACGCTATTTGATGTTTCATTTATCATGTAGTGCTATGAATCAATTAGATTCTAGTCGAAAATATTTGCAATGTGAATTTTGAATAAGCAACAAATATAATACTTGAAATGGGCGTTTTGAAATTTGAAAATTATATGAAAAAAATTGACATTCATCAGGAATATAACTTTTGTTTTTGCAATAAAACGAAAAGCATACTCGTTGTATATTTTGTTTAACTGACCTTTTCGTGTAGAAAAATGTGTACAGGATATTGTGCATATTTGAACAGCTTTTACTTTTACAAAAACTGTAATCACAAATCTATTAGCTCGATTAGAAAATTTATTGTCTACAATGGATATATCCGGAAAAATGTTTGGAACCACTGCATCGAGATGATTATTCGCACGATGGTGCGTTTATTATTTATTATTTGTCAACGTCAAGTTAGTTTCTTCAAAGAATAATGGCTTTTTTCCACGCCTCTTCTCGACCCCGTTTGTTTTCCACGTCAAGAGCTGGACCCGATGTTTATGACTTTGCGACAACCGCTGAGGACAGTTGTGCATTGTAGTACTGTCGGTCGGTTGAGGCTTGCAAATATTGACCAGTCGTTGCTTCTTAACAAATTGCCCCCCCCCTCCCTCTACCAAGCGCAAAAGTGTACCCAGTAGAACAGATGAAGGCAATGTGTGGTAGAGTGTCATTGTAGTTTTTGCTTTTTTGAAGAAAAAAAGCTTGAATGTTGTTATTATAATTTTTTTGTTTCAACCAACCAATCTTTCAATGCTTTTTCATTATTTACATTCATGTTTCACAAAGAGATAGAGAGAGGGAGAGAAGTTGCGAATGACGAATACGCCAGTCACGTGCTCAGCAGTAAGTATCATATGAATGTTGTGAGGAGCTGTTGTGGTGGTGTTGGATGTCGTCATTTTGAAAATTTGTTAGCAACCGCATGAAATGGTTTCGCAGCATTCAAGCAGATGAAAAGTAGTGGACATGATAAGCAGGCGTCGATGGGATCTGGTCAGGGGTTTGGCCAGTCTGTTGTATTAAACGTGTCCAACCCGGTGAGTTGTATTTAGCTGTGGGTAAAGTTTCAACAACGATGACATTTCATCCAAGTTTTAAATGGCCGCGTCGTGGTAGCTGAGTTTTCGGATTAAGTGACTGGCGGTCAGATCGCTTGCACAGGAACCGGCCGACTCACGCGGACGCATGCAGGCAGGCAGAAAGGTTCGGTTTCATTCTCAGCCTCAAAGGCAGGTCAGCTTCCACAGTTTAACTAACACGACATTGCACATAGACTAGCAAGCAAGCAAGCTAACTAGCTAGCTAGCTAGCTAGCAATTTCGCGTCTTCTCATCTTTCTTGATACCCTGTACGAGTTTACGTTACCTTCTCCATTCACTTTATCTTTCTTCAGCTCTTCTCCATTGTCTGTTAGTTCTTCAAAAATTCTAATTCTGCGTTCTTTCTCACTTTTACCTGCTCCAATTCTCAAAATCACTTTTCCAACATGGACCGTTGCTTCCTTTTCGCCAACTTGATCAATACCATCAGCGTCATCAATTCACACCGCTGGCTAGGGTCGTTTCGAGGTAAAGCCTTTTCTTTTCCTTTGGATTTTTTTAATAATTTTAAGGCACTGCTTCATAATTTTCACTATCATCAATTACATTTTAAGTATGCTTTATTTTTGTGGAAATATAATTATCATAGCACAATTATTCCATTTGTGAAACTTAATACTTTAACATTAACAATTTTTGCATATTTTAATATGACTGATATATTTGTAAATATAGTAGATAAGTAGACTGATATATTTGTAACGGTGAAATAATTACACTCTTACAATTCTTGTTCATGATTAGAATTAAATTTAAAGCTCACGTTCCTTTAATTCAAATGTTAGACCTGATAATGCTTGAAATGAGTGGACAATTCGTCGAATATTAATATTTTCGAGTTAGTAAATTTGAATTCAAAATATCCTCAAATGCTTTATACTTTTATTTACAATATAACTAAAGAGAGAAACAAGCTTAAAAACTTTACTACATAAATATACGGTAACAAATTTATTACAATATGCGTGAACTTACTGATCAAATTAAATGTTTATCACGGTACTTTATTCATATACTTTATAAAAACAGAAATATGCAAAAATTCCATACCTTATCATTAGAGAATTCATTATATTATTTATTATTACAATTTGGACTTATTATACATCAGAAATTAGACAAGCTTGCATATGCAATCGCAGCACATAATGAACAATTATCTCGAACAAGCTGAAATCATTTTACAATACGTAATAAATAATGTAATACTAATAAATCATTTTCATGACAACTTTATTAGCTGCATTTCACTTTGCTTCTGATTTGTGGAGAAAATTACCATGAAAAAGTATGCGAATGTTTTCTCTTTCGTGATTAATCAGTTAAAAATAAAATTGCTACATCATTAATAACAATCAGTCATAATTGCTTTTTGATTTTTTATTTATTCATTTTTGAAAAGTTTGCTTTTCACTACTAATCATTGTGGGATAATACGGCGCCGGCTGATTGCCAACATGGTTAGCTGCCACGCTTCAAAACAAACGCTGACCCACTAAACTTCCGGTCAGCAAGTTTATCGTTGTTAATTTAGCTTCCGAGGCGCAGTTCAACTTCGGCACCTGAGCTGGTCATATGCCAAGGCTAATCAACTGTTCATGACAGGCGATCAGCTTAGTCCAACCCCTCAGACTACTTGTCCCTCCTTCCTGAACATATGTCTTGAAAACAAAATACGTCTGTTGGAATATTTCAAGCAAGTATATCTACAGCAAAGCGTGCCATTTGCTTGTATACTGTAATGATCCAACTCTCTAACTGACCTAATGACGATTTTCACCATAGTCCATCTTCTGCTGAGCACGACCTGATTAGAAAGCAAAGTACTACTGATCAGCACCAAATCCTCTTACTTCAAGCAGAATTTTTCTTCAAACTATACAAATATATACGTATAATAAATTTTTCTACATTTCAGTAACGTCTAAAGATTCTTAAAAATATCAAATTTTTAAACATCTCTCTAAATTCAAAATGCTAGTTAAAACGTTGGCATTGAAAAATGCAATATTTTACAAAATTTTACGTTTATTTTAAGACTATTCATATCATTTGTTACTATGTCGATACATTTATTGAACTTTAAACGTAATGGTGCCCATTAGCTAGTCTGCTAATAGCACTAACACAGGCGCGTATCGATTCCGCATCTTGTTACAGTAGCACGCGGCCAAACAAAGTTAGCTAGCTTTTCAGACTGAACAGACGGTCCGCATTCAGCAAAGCAAAGGTTTGTAGAAAAAGTCGCCTTTAATTAGGGCTCCTATTAAGTAGGCGACTTATTAGCTGCGCAACGACGATGGCAAAGTTTGCCAAACAGATTAGTGTTTGTTCAAAATCATGCATTGTTTGCACGTGCATTTGCATCCTACAAAACGATCGACCTACAACATAAGCTGATGCAATTGCAAATCAGTTAATGGTTTTAAGTGAACTTTTCTATAAGTCCAACTTTTCCATGTGCAAGTATTGACCAGGGAAGAAATGCAAATTACAAAACGGATACATCATTTTTTCGATTCGTAGTTTAATATTGCTCCTTTATAAAGTCTACACAGTTCAAAACAGTAGCTTCTGCGCTGTCATCAAATTTAACTACCATATCGATTACATATAAATGGAATATTTGGACTAAAAATACACGTTAAGAGTTGTATAGTGACGGTGTAGCGTTACACTGCAAAGCATTCGCAACATTTTTTATTATTCATTATTTTCAAACAATAGAAAAAAGTATACAAATTAATAATTAGCACAGAAAATAATACGATGCAGAATGATTGACTGAAATAATTTTTGTTAGACATGCTGCAAACGAGATGTTTGTTCATAAAGGCATTATTTTATATACATATAAATATATACATAAAGCATGAAAAATGGTATGGCAATTTTTTATGGGTATTAGATGCACCACATTCACAAGCTAAGCAATTCCCCCTTTCATGATATTTTTCAAGAAAGTTATTTTTCATTTCAGGCATTATTACTGAATATTAGGCTTTGTAAGTTGAATAATTTCGAAGATTTCACTTATTCTTACACTATGCAAAATATTTGTAAATGGAAAACTTTTGGAAATTTTTTATCATAAGATTTTACAACTAAATTTCTTACTGTATGTTGTAAATAAAATTGGCAGATATTGTGACATGTCAAAGATCAACCTGTACCAAAGATAATATGCAATTATTTTTGATACAACTGATGTTAACATAGATTTCCCAGTTGTTTTGAGCTGATCAAGAACAATGATGAAGTATCTTTCTTTCTTTCTTTCTTTCTTTCTCTTTCTCTCTCTCTCTCTCTCTCTCTCTCAGTCTTATAGCACCAAATCAGTTACTGAGACTGTGGCGACCGATGAAATGAGCAATTGGGTTGCATGGCCTTTACTGTTACATTACTGTTCCACTCACAGTCAGGGCCAATTATGGCTGATGCTCTGCTTGGATAATGACCAAAGAGCGAAAATTGCACAATGTAATGCTTTTGTTCGACGCTTTGCTAGCGACCCTCCGCAGGACGTCCACTACATTGGCCACTGGCCTCCTCAGACGGTTCGGGGTTGAAGCGGACGCGCCAGCTGAGTTTTTGTGACCACTGGCGACTATTGTTTGCTTGCTATTGGTAGACAATGGCTGGTCGGCCGGGCGAAGAAGAAGAAGCCAGTCGTTAAGTGACTATTATAACTCATCTTTCTATGCAGCCCACGCGTACAATGCACCAAAAAAAAGCGCTAAGTTCCCGTGCTAAGTGAATCTGCTGTTCGCCTGCTGCCGCAAGCAAGCAGCGCTTTGTCCACTTGACCATTGAATCAAGGCTCCTGTCGCTTTATTCAACCCGCTTAACCATAGGGCGTTATTTGTTTGTCCAATATCCATTCGATGACTTTTTGTTCATTCAGGTGCCTGCTTGCCTCTTTTCTTCTTCTCCTCGTGATCACCATTTTCAGCTGATCATGAATTTTCCATTATTAATTATACTGTCTCAGAAGTGAATCTTTTTATTTCTTTTTGTCTAATTCTCTCCTAAAGGGTTTTCAAATTTCAAATCTGTAAAGTATGCATGTGGTTTGTCATTTTCATTTTCTTCATTTCTTTAATGAAAGAGAAAGAATAGAAATCTTTTTTAATGTCCACGTCTGATGCCGTAGAGGTGTATATTTTTACTTTTATAACAATGCATATTAATCCGCAACTTGTTCAACAAAATTTAGTCGTCCCTGGTATGCGCAAGCGTCAGGCTTCAGTTACAGACACCAGTTGTGCTCATCTTTGATTGGTTGTTAAAAAAGCAGGTTGCCAAAGTTGCACTAGCATGTTCCAATCGATGCAGCCGAAGTAGGCGGAGAGCAGTGGCATACGATAACACGTCACCGTTGTGGAAATATTTTGGATCAGTTTTCCTGACAGCTGAGGGGCAATGTTCAGAATAAATTTTCTCTTCAACATTTTAAGTTTGCAACTCTAAATTTCTTGACACTATACAGAGGCTAATCTTCAGCTTGTTGATTTGACAGCTGCGTCAATTAATCTGTTGCAAAACTGACTTTCGAGGTCAATGCTTGTTTGACCCGCGACAGCTACGTTGAAAACAAAAAATTCAAGCAATATCAGGTACTTTTTCTCTCAACTTCTACTAATGCAAATTTTTCAGGCATACAAGCGTGGTACGTTGCACTGTCGATCGCGCTTAATTGTTCCAAGCTTCGATACGACCAATATCGATTCATTCAAGCAGTTCACGTACGTATGCAGTAGTTTGAAGAACATGATGAACAAATTAAGAGCAACAAAACAAATATGCATATTTCAGTGCAAACAATCCATTGAATTGCTCGACGGATACAGATCAACAACAACAACAACAGCCGACATCGACGATTTCTACAGAAAGTGGTGCCGAATCTTCAGCTTTTACAGTGGTTGGCCCAAGTTTCATAATACAACCATCCCCATCAACATTACAAGCCAAATCATCTAGTAATGATTTTGACCTACCAGGTGGCGCAGCGAACTTTGTAGACAGTGCAGCGCCGCAGCAAACCCGATTTCAGCTTAGTGCATCGCCGTGTGCGCGGCTTACTGATTCAGCAGCGTCGCTTTATTTTTCCGTTTCTTCTCAAAGCTCTGCAGAAGAGTGTTCTAGCTATACATCTGCTTCACGATGGTCTTCTGATAGTTTTACTTCAAGTAAGTTCAAGCAAATATCTTACTTTTAGAAACTTTCAACAAGCGTCAAAGTGCACATTATTATTATTTCATTATTCATATTGCATGTATTTCTATTTAACGCATGCATTTTATTTTTCTAATATGAAACTTGCATTACTTTTAACAGGATTTCTAGTGCATTACACTGGATTGATAAAGCTAAAATTTCTGAAAGTGCTTTACAACACTATAGCAATAAATTAAAAAGTTACCTTTTTGATTGCATTGCAATTTTGAAAAAATTGGTCGAGTAATATGATGATAATAATATTAATACTAATACTACTAATAATAATGCTTTTCAATTGCTTTAGGCAACAATAGTGCACATTCTAACAAAGTGATTGCCGTTGAAACTTTAGCAAGACCTACACTTGCATCCAGTCCAAACAGCGCAATAAAAGGGGCTGCTGCAATGATGTATGGCACTATATCTGCAGAAATGGGTTCTACTTGTAAGACTTTTTAGCGTTATTTTTTAAAAATATTTAACATAGCCTCCAATTAGCAAAGCGCAATGAGCACTGCATGCGTTGCTTCTGTTCTGATATTGTTTCAAATAGAGTGTTTTAAATTAAAAAAAAAGATTTTAATAAAATTCATTCTTTAAGCGGATATAGCAAGTGGAAAAAGTCTACTCTGTGGTGTCTCTACATCATCTGCCTTGTCACCTTACTGTGCCAGGTAAATGCGTTTGCCTAGATATTTAAAGCATAAACATGTACATTTTTAAGCGCAATGTATAACGGTCAGTCTCCACTGTCGAACTACAGCATTTCAACAACGAATCATGGCGCCTTTTATGGCAGTCAATCAAATCAGTCTTCTTACCCCACTGTATTTGCCCAAGCTTGTGGTTCGTCAATGAAAAATGTCATTCAACATAAGTAATAAGTATTATTACCAATTTATTTATAGGCCGCAGTATAAAGTCCAATCCATACCCTTTGAATGCCTACCTCAGTGCAGCTACAGCTGGAATATCACCTGCTAATGCATACTACGGTTACATTATTTATAAACTCAGTACCTAGTTGAAAACTATCTGTTGGTTTTTTACAGGCACTGCATATGCTGCACCATCGTTTGCGACCGGTGGAATTGTCAATCCACAAAATTTTGCTGGAGCAAACCAAGCTTTAGAGTACGGGGGATACAGCACTGTTGGAGGGTATCCGCAAACGTACCCACAGTATTATACAAATCTCGGCCCATATCCAGCATACAATGGCCCGTTGGCATGTGTTGGGTCCTCAAACGCAGGAGCAGCAAGCACAGCAACATATCAACTGACTCAGATCCCATCTTGCACATCAATCTCTACTCATAATTCCAGTCAGTCATCTGCTGATGCTTTCTCCATTGATTCCCCGACATCAAAAATCAGTTCCGATTCAAAGAAATGTGAGCAAAACTTTCAATGAAAATATTTATTCAATGCATTTTTGTTTTTAATTTATCATTATAGCTAAAGGAAAACGCAGGCGAACAGCAAATATGTCACCGACCTTGGATGGAAGTTATGAAAGGATTTTCCTCTGGGATCTGGATGAAACTTGCATTTTATTTCACTCGCTTTTAACAGGAGCTTACGCATCTAAATTCGACAAAGATGTAAATGCTTCCGTTTCCGTTGGCTTACGCATGGAAGAATTAATTTTCTATCTATCTGATACGCATTTCTTTTTCAATGAGCTTGAAGACTGCGATCAAGCCCATATTGATGATATAGCCGCTGATGACTCTCAAGATCTGTCGTAAGTAGATAAAATAATCGATACTTTTCTTTTAAATTAAAAAATGCACATGTGCAACAAATTGACATTACTTATCAAATATTAAATAATGATAACTGATTGATTATTTTATTTAAGAACATTTTCACTCTCTTCTGAGGGATTGCCCATACCGACAACAAATGCTGCAACATTCTGTTTAGTTCCTGGAGTCCGTGGAAGTATTGATTTTATGCGAAAAATTGCATTTCGTTATCGAAGAATTCGTGATTTGTACAATCTTTACAAAGACAACGTAGGCGGTAAGGCAAATCTTGGATTATTCACTTCTTTTACCAATTAAACACTCAATATTTAAATGAGCATACATATCATTCATCATTCAATGAGTCTGTAATTAATAATATGAAAGATAGCAAGCATTAACACATTCCATTTAGTGTACTGCATGTTGTGCCAGCTACTTCTGATTATTCTGTTTTGAAAATATTGCATTACTTATTTCAAAATAACTTAAGTTTCTACGGTTTCCTTCATTGTGGTAATAAATCATAATTTTTCGTTATATTATAGTAATTCGCGAAATATGAATGCAAAACGTTAAGACCAGATAAGGTTAATGAGGAACGAAAATTACTTTTTTTTAAATACACTTTTGCTTAGCACTCAAATGCAATATCTTTGAATGATAAACTCCATTTATATATTACTTCACTGCTTTAATTTGAATAAAATAGCATCTTAAGTTTATAAACGCGTGAAAATTAACAAAACAAATGCACAATTAATATTTGTATAGAAAAAACTACTAAGATTCAAACATTTCAGTTCTTTATCAAAATATGAATAATCTGAAGCACATTTTGCAATTAAAATTTATCTGAAATGTATTAAAATTAACTAAAATCATCAAAACTGCTGACTTCAATCACATTTAGGTTTATTGGGCTGTGGCAAACAAGAGCAATGGCTTCAAATTCGTAACGACATTGAAACATTCACTGACTCTTGGCACAGTTTGGTTCTTAAATGTCTGTCTCAAATCACATCAAAGTAAGTTATCAATTAATTTATATTTTTATATTTGATTATATTATAAACTTCAGAACCAACTACGCAAATATATTGGTCACCACATCACCCCTTATTCCAACTTATGCAAAGCTGCTGCTTTACGGCCTCAGCTCAATGTTTCCAATTGAAAATATATACTGCGCTGCAAAAATTGGTTTGAAATATAATAAACTAGAATAAAATGAAGAATATACCTATATATATATATATATATTGATAGAAAACAATTTAGGCAAAGAGGCTTGCTTTGAACGCATTCTGCACCGTTTTGGCAAAAAGTGCACTTATGTAGTTGTCGGTGATGGTCGTGAAGAAGAAGTTGCGGCAAAACAAGTAAGTCACCACTGTCTCCTTCTTTGGATGAAATTTAACTGACAACTGTAACTGTATATGCCATGCAATAATTTAAATGTAACGTTGGACATGATATTAGAGAATAGAATGGAAAAATTATTTCTATTTAAAATACATCAAAACATTTTTCCTTTCAGATGCAATTTCCCTTTTGGCGAGTGACAAATCATTCTGATCTACTCGCATTACATCACGCATTAGAACTTGGTCATCTGTAAAAATGATTGGTGTATACTTTTCGAAGCAATTGATCCAGGGCTATGCTCGTGATTTTTCCATAGCCCTTGTCAAAGAAAAATGAAAATGTGCTATATTTTATCATAACTGCACTTATTTTTATCGGAATCAATGTCACCTATAGTGAACTTGGTGTGTCAAACGAAATTTTACTGTATAATGAATAAATAAATTTTACTTTGATCATTCTGATGCTGTGTTTAAAAAATGGTCTTTTTTTCTCATAAATGAACTTGGAAAAGCTATTTAATAACAATACTTTATCAGCAAAGATGTAAGAAATTGATAATGCATTTTTAACATGTTTTTTCAGCAGTGTAAACACTATTGCATACTTAGATATTACATGCTGCCTAATTCGAATGCATTCTTGCTAACAATTTTAGCGACATCGGTGTGATGAAGTGATATTTAAACAGTTTCTAAAATTGATGTACAGTTGCAGTGGAAGCAGCTGAGCGTTTCCATCATGATGAATCGACGTAATTTTTATGTGATTTCAACGTTCCTAATTGTACGCTTACTGCACAAAAATTCCTACCCAGTGCTTACTAAAATAAATTATTTTTTAGAAAATTCAGCTTTTTCTTACTAATAAAGGCACTTTGTCTGAAAAACCCACCTTATTTGAACTGACAAATAATGGTCATGGTAAGTTTACTTTTCTTAAGAGCTTCTTTGTGGAGAACATTTAAAATTGCTTATTTCACATGCCCAAATATTGATATAAATTTTTAATAAATAAAGTAAAATAAAATGCCTAAAGTACAATAATTTGTTGAATTAAATTCACTGTATTATGGACGTTTAATATGAATTCTAATTCTAATTAAATTTGCATAGATGAATAAATAAATATTAACCAAAAATGACAAATCAATTTGTATTGTACGTAGACTTTTTCGAAGGAGATATAAAAAGACTGTTTGATAAGTCACCTAAAGAAATGGTAATATCTATTCAAATTTCATTACACTTTGTAAGTTAATTTCAAAATCAGAATTTACTAACACGCAACGCCAAAAAAGATATACAATCAAGATGGCCAAACAAGATGGTACTTTACTACTTTGACAAAGTATATATTGGTAAATTTTACATTTCATTTCTGCATTATCATATACACCGACAGTGAATTCAATTCAGATGATAAAAAGATGAGAATGTTTCAAGAAGTTACAGATGAATTGCAAAGAAACACTTGCGTGAAATTTAAGCGACTAAAGAAAAGATCAAAAAATCATCTTTTTATAACAGACTTGAAAGGGTAATTTGTTGATAATGAGTTATGAAGTTCAACTTTAATTCATTTGCTTTATTCAGATGCTGGTCATATGTAGGATTTCATCCTATACAAGGTGGACAGAGCTTATCACTGGGAAAACGCTGCTGGAGACCTGACGTCATCCGTCACGAACTGATGCACACACTGGGCTTTTATCACGAACATTCTCGTTATGATCGCGATCATCATGTTAATATTTTTTATGAGAACATCAAACCAGGTAAAATGGCAACTTTGCCTTGTAAAGCATTCAGTTTCGTTAATCAATAGCTTATTGGCCTGAATATGCCATTCGACTTCCAAGTGAAGCAGAGCTATTGACTCCATATGACTACAATTCTATCATGCATTATGAATCAACTGCTTGGGCAATAAATGATAAACAGCCAACAATGGTAGCTAAAGTTGAAGGGTAATTTAACAGAAAAAAAATTTTTTCAGTTTTATAATCTTTAAAAAAAATTCTCAAAGCATAAGACGTGGAATCGTGCTGTGGAATAATAATTTTCAGAGTAAAGTTTCATAACTGAATATGAGAGAGAACATTTTGTGAAATTTCATTACAGAGTTCAAATTGGCCCCAAAAAGACATTCAGCACCAAAGATTTTACAAAAATAAATCTGCTTTACAACTGTACTGACTTTTTGCATTTTGCTGATCACGCTGACCAAGAGATTTCTGCACCAGATGAATCAGCTATAAATCCGTGGACGCTAAGACCGCATTTTTCACTATCAACTTGGAAAATAGATTGCAAAAAAGAGCAAAACTGCAATGATGAAGATCCTATTGTAAGTAATACTCATCTGAAGATCTGCAACAATTCCGCAATTCATAAATTGTTCATGTATAACTTTCTAATTACACGGCATTTTTATTTGTGTTTGCTTATGCACAATTTAAAGCGACTTGTTTGTTTGTAACAAATGCAATCATTATGGTTAAATGTATTTCATTCTGCATTGCTTTAAAGTATTTCAGAACTGCCCGATAATGGCGATTAATGGCTGGTGTGAGAAGTTGCCAGGAAAATTAATGCTTCACTGCCAGCGATCCTGCTGCAACTGTTTTAGTAAATTTGAAGCAATTCTTCCCAAAAAGCAATTCTTAAAACGAGCTTGTCATTTCAGAGGACCGCTGCATGGACACTTCCGATGGATACTATTGGAATATGCATTGTCTTGCGTTAAACTTTATTAAAAGAAACTCCAACAGAAAAATTCCTAACACTCAAGACTGTCACTCAGATGCAACTTCTACTTTGCGCAAACTTTACTGCCCTAAAACTTGCGGTCTTTGCTAAATGATTGGTAGTAAGATAATCGACACTGGAATGTACCAAAACCACGGTATTTTATCATTATTATACTTCTTAAGTCACTGTTTTGCTTAGAACATTAAATGTGAGAATATTCATTAAAAATGAATCAACAAAAAGTTCCACATTTGCTGTTGACAAAACCAAGGCTATAATATTTGGCCTATTCTCTTATGCGTATCATATCAAACTTAAATCTTGTTAATTTAATAAGTGTTAAGAAGATATTTTTTTATTGTATAATACAATATGTTGTTAGCATCATGCAAAGTGTATTCATTTCAGTCAGGCTTCACAGTTAAATTTTCTGAACAACTACATGCATTCCACCTATGTGTTTCTGCTCATTTCATCATGCTAGCAAAGAAATTAAACAGATTACTTACTTCAGTAATGGAAGAAATAGACAATATTTATAAGGCAATATCATTTTCAGCTGCATCTGACAGAACAGCAGTACGCTCTGGTGCATTTTCTTGTCCATCGATAGGCTGCCTTTTTTTAAGCGTGCTATTAGCTTGTCTTAGAACACGCCATCGATTAATAATAATACACAATACTGTAAGCATAAGTCCGGCGCTGAGTATAAAAAAAGGGATTATTACTTGCATCTAAAAACAAAAGTTTTAATTAAGCAAACTAAAAAATCAACGTAATTGTTTTAAAATGCAAAAAAAACAATAAATTAGTTTATTAATTATGGCAAAAAGCTAATGCTGAGCGCAAACTTTTTAGCACATGAAATTATGACTGCTAGCAGTTGATTACTCATTAAACGAAATTTGATAGTAATAATCTGTACAGTATTTATACATGAACTTGCATTATTTTTATGCTCAGGTTTGGTACTACTCGGTCCCGCTTTTCTCTCATTGGTCTTTACCCACGCTATTTTATTGGATCGTCAAATCTTAATCACAACTGAAGAGTTTGAATCAATGAGCAATTAGACAAGGAAAACCAATACGACAAAGATTTCACTGAGCAATTAGACAAAGAAAACCATTACGACAAAGACTTCACGGCCAAATAAAATGAAAACCAATACAACAAAGATTTGACGGTCTAATAAAATAGCGTGGGCAAAGACCAATGAGAGAAAAGCGGGACCGAGTAAAACCACCCCTTATGCTCACTTTTAATAAGCATCATCAAAAATTGCTAAACTACTAAAGTGTTGCTCAAAAGTGAAAAAATGAGTTCCACTTGTAAAACATGAAAACTTACTGGAGAATATTGCATTGATTGGTCAGTTTGGCCATCAGCATAATTTAAATAATTCGCATCATCATGCTTAGTAGGAACGGCATGAATACGCAAAATGTTAAATTTTACTGATTTTGGTGTTTGATATGTAGGACTATCAGCGTTGGCTGCACAGAGTACGTTGTTCTCATCTGAAAGTATTGCATAACAACATGCGTGAAATAGGTTGATACAAAACTTCATACTCAATTAATACCTGGCTTTATTTCAAATACCTTTGAAATGCATCCAACTGCATTGCACGCAGTGAAATTATACAAATCAGTTCTGCATACCGTATCCATTTTAGTAAATTGAATTTCACCTTCTGTCGTTGTGCTAGCCAATGATCGCAAAGTGCGGGAAAACCAGAGTGCTCCTCTTCTTCCGTTTGTAGATGTGTATTCTTCAGTAAGTGACAATTCACGCCAATTTTTCAAATCAGTTTCCCAAATAAATAAATGCAGATCAACATTCGGATATGAATGAAGCTGAAATCGAATAAACAGTTCTTGTTGATTCACACGATCCATTTCAAATCGAAGATACACCGGTGGAGCTATAACAAATTTGGCAAATATAAAATAGAAATACACAACACTATTCTCTGTTAGTTTAAAATTTTACTTCTTCAACAGGACCATATTACTAATAATATTCCAATCACTGACAATGATTAATTATCTTTAATTGCATAATTAATAAGCAACTCAATTGATAATAATAATAATAAATAATGACGCAAAATTATTGTCTCGTGATGTTTTGTCATTTCCTATAATCTTTGCTTTATATTTTATGAATAATCTTATTCTATTATCGTAAAATATTTTTATGAATGCATGAAACTGAAAACTCACATACTAATTACTAAAAGCGGTATGGCAGCAGCTTGGGGAAGATATCCATTTCCAAAACATATTATCCATCCAGAACTGTTTGGTCGAACATTATTAACGGATAAAACAGCCGTATCATCACCCATGCACCTGCATAAAACAAACACAATCATTCAACAATTTTCATACTGCATATATGTACTGTGAATATGGGATATGGAAGGGAAACATTTAGTTCTTAAAACCAATATAAGCATAACAAAAACTAAAAATATATTCACTATTCAGGCAATTTTCAACTGAAAATATATCAATAGTTCATCATAATGTTAACAACAAAAGTCGGACAACACTAAAACGTCTTTTGTAATAAACTAAGTTGTACTCTGAGTTAAATTTGTAACTTCAAAATGAAAATCCAAAAATACAACTAACAAAACAGCAACAATCAAAGAAGCACAAAATGAAACTGATAAACACGCTACAAGCTTCTGAGATAATCACTTTATGCAAATTTTTATGACAGTCAGTAATAATGATATGCAAAGAAATGCATTTGTTTACCCTTCAAGTAAAATATTGAGTTCAATCAAAATAGTGGGCAACATTTAACTAATGCAACATACAATAACTTACCACGTGAACGTGTCAGGCTTTGCTGGCTCTTCTAGAAAACTTGTCATTTTAAAAGTTGGACACTCTTTTGATGTGACGCTAATCAAATTACTGTTTGTGGCTTTGCACACCACAACATCGTCTGTCTTGTTGTAACCAAATATAACTTGCTTTACATTTAACTGTAAAGATCCAAATCCTGAAACAGTGTAGCAGTGAAATTTTGTCAAACATCAGCTACTGAAACAATATATAACATACCACATCTAGTTTTAAAATTTTCGTAAATTGCAGATTCTGTTGCTGGGTCACCTTCGGTAAGACAGTGATTGAAAGCATCTTTTGGTAGGTTAATTTGATTTGGTAACTCATAAATATCTCGCACAGTTTTGGGACAATCTAAATCGCAGACGCGATTAACGTCTGCTAGAAACCATAAAAGGACATCCATCTCAATTGATAAAGACTCGATTGGTGTGATGGGTTCAAGAATTTTTTCCCAAAATGCAAGCCACATGTTTTGACAAGAACAGTCTAATTTGGCTGCACGCAGGTCACTTAAAGTAATCTATTTAACATAATAATAGCATAAAATGATGAATTTTTGAATCACCCATTAAAATTTTGTTGTGATTATTTACAGTAACTTAAAACGTGTCCTACTGTAACTTAATGATTAACGTTTACACGTTGTAGAACAAAAGTGATGACAATGTGCTTCGTAATCATCATTACTGAATGAAGAAAAATTATAATGGAAATATAATTTAGTGAACATTTTTTATAATCAACGTAATATGTTGAAAGTAAATCTACTTCCAATTTAATGATATGATTAAATATGAAACAGACTGTATCATATATTTACATTAAATTCTTATTGAAAATGTAATAAAGAGTTTGCGTCACAATTTTCATATGTAAACTTACAGAATTTTTAAAGAAGATAAACGTGCAAATTTCTTCCATGGTAATTTCAGTTCTGTTTCAGAATCTTCAATTTCACTATAAATAAATTGAATAAAAGAAAAAAGCTGTGAAAATTTATTCTGCTTCGTAAATGCTTCCACGAGAGTACGCTTAGAGTAGTAAAAATACAAAAAAAGCTCATAAGATCGATGTTTTCAAATGTGATAAAAACAATCCCATTTTGCTACCTGATTAAACTGTTCTTTTTACAGTAAGTAGATTTTGCAAAAGATAAATTACATTTTAGCTGCAGATCAAAATGGCCGTTTTATATTTGCAAAATCTAAATCTGAAATATTTTCACAAACTTTGTATTAAATGCATACATCCAATAAAAACGAGAGGCATATTATTTAAAAATAGATATTGAAGTAGAAAGTTTGTAAATGAAAATTAAAAATTTGCTTCAAACAAGTTGAAAATTATAAAATTATCTGACATCAATAGAGGTTTTATTTTTAAAAAAAAACAAAAAGAGCAGCCAACGCATAAAATATTTATTTATCGTTGAACGTTGATCATCGTGAGTAAATAACGCCCGCAAAGATTAATTGTGTTCATTAATTTTAATGAAAGAGCGATGCAAATAAACACAAACAAAAGACTGCTGTTTCTTAGTTGAAGAATATACAACACATTTTTGTTATTCATGCAGAATATTATTGAATATTAACTATTATATATGTAAAATTGTAATATAAATTATATATGCAGTCGTGGTATAAATTCCAAATAATCCCAAATTAGCATAATATATTTTGAGAAGGTTTGAGAAATTGTTTGGCAAAGTGAATGAGATGAAAACTGATTAAATAATAAAATTGCAAAGTGAAAATCAGCTTACAAAGTGTTCAACCAGGGCAATGATCGCAACTGCGGCAGCACCTCGGTCGCATATTTACTTGGACAAGAAATAAAAGCATTATCTTGACTGCTGTTGCAAAGACGAAACACACTGTTTTTGATTGATTGAAATTCACAAAAAGCACCGAAATTAAGCGAAACAATAAGAAGAAGAAGAAGTAACAAGAGCATCAATTTCGACTCAAAGCAAAGGTACAACACCAAATCCATGCTGATGATAGTGTGCAATAATTTTGGCGTTGAATTGTGCTGGCATTGAAAAGGTGTGGCAAAAATCAGTCGATGATTTTCCCCTGTATTATTATACGACGCTTGTAGTTTGGTTGACTAGCTAGCCAGCTAGCTGTGCAGAATGTACAGAAAGAGAGACAGAGAAAGCTTGATTGACGACGACAGGCGACTTTATCATTTGTTTACCAGATGAAAATTGACTAACAACATTTGTAAAGAGCAATGACGATTTGTAGTCAACTTGCGCGCATGCAGTCGAATCTTAGACACACGATGCACCACATCTACAATAACTGTAACCATCGACGTCTATTCACTGTACAAACGAGATATGGAAAATGCAAACAGTGCGTGTCATCTTATGTTAACAATGGTTTGATCGGTGGATTCGCATGTCCGCGGGTGTTGTTGTTTCCCACGTGATTTGCCTGTTGTCAACAACAATTTTCTTCAGACATTCACCACCACCACCACCACAACAACAACAACATTGTTTTGCATCATCATTGATTTCCATATTGACCACATCAAACGGCATTCAACCTTTTACATTTCATTTTTACAATCCATCTGCTGTTGTGAAAGTACCTAATTTTTGCATAAATTCAAAATGTAAACACACACGTTACATGATCAATTTACAACAATCAACGTTCGAAAGAAGGATTCAGGTTGACACTGCTCAGAATATTTATTTAAAGAAAATTAATAAATTTCAATTTATCAAAAGTTTAAATCTCTCTGATGCCTTTCACAGTACAACCAAACATTGTTATTTACTACATATTATTATTGTTTGTAAAAATTTGTTCTTTTCAAAAACGGATCAATCAAAAGCATCATTTATTTCAGAGGTCATATCTTGACTGCTTATCACCATTTCAGGATTAGCGTTTATTGCCGCTAAGCTCATTGCCAATGTCATGGATGGTAAACAAAATTCAAAATCAAAAGAATAACAATTTCCTCATTTTGCTTCCGCTTAACAAAATGGAAGCTTGTGAAGTGTTTTCATCACTTCCTCAAACTGTGCCATAAAATAAGTAGATATACATACAATTTGCAAAAGCTTGCTTGCTCGTTTGAAATATGTGTTTTTTTATTTCTCAAATCTTTACAATTACCTTTCTAGTAATAATGAATACTGTAATTTTTCATTTTGAACCTTTTTTTCTTTTTGTACAAAACTATGCTGAAAAACTGACGTCAAACCGGTTTTTTGTTGTTTAGTCTACATTTCTTCCGCCCCCCCCTCTCTTTCTCTCTCTGGGACAATTTTTGAAACTTGCACAAATTAGAATTTTTCTACTGTAAAAAATGTGCTAGTTTTCTAGCAAATTTCATCAGAGTTGAATAATTATTTCAATATGGCCAGTTTACCGTAAATTTAAAAATAAACCAATCACAATCAACAAAAAAATTAAAAACATCGTTATGACTGATTTATTACTTTTTGTTCAATGTTAAATTTCAAATAACTTCGAAGTGGAAAAATAAACTTTTTTCGTTTTCATAACTTTTTCACTTTTCCAACAACTGTTGTGAATTGGTTGCTAATTCATTATTAAAAATACATCTGTGAGAGCATTTTTCATAATCTTCTATAATTCTTTGAACATCGCTGCAAAATTGATATGCAGCACTGCACTTTTTGTACTTTATGGCTTCACTGCGACACTGCGTTTCATCGCAGATTGCTAGTGAACTGAATTTTTTTAATATTAGCTAAAAAAGTGCTATTTCAAAATTTTAACCACTATTGTGGTTCTTTATATTTCGAAAGTTCATAAAAGAAAATGTAATTTAAGAAAATTTGATAAATTCTACTTTTCAAAAGTCACATTGAAAAACACCTTCCAAAATGTACATAAGAAAACATTTATAATAATACTATCATAACGTAAACAGACCATCTCAAATAAAAACATCAAAATTAAAATTACGCCTTAATTCAAATTTAATTTTTAAATATAAAAATACAATCAACGTGCAACACTTACGTCGAGAAGATCAATTTTGTAGTCAACTGAAGATGTACTCGCTTCTTCCAAGTCTTAAATTCAAATACTGTAAAAACGGCATTGATAAAAAGAGAACTGAAGTTCAACATGTTTTAAATATGAAGTTGAAAAATTTATGCGTTTAGTATATTCAATTGTTAATTTATTTTAAAGTTCAAACTCACTGTTAATGTTGCATGAAAAGTTTACGATTGCTTACTTGATGAACAACAAGCTTATCAACGAAAACTTACTGATCAACTTTTCATCATAGCAAAATGCGACACATTCTTTCCATTCGTTTTCCTGAGCTGCACAATTTGAGCTCGGATCATAATTTCCATTATTACTGTAACATTGTTTACGATTTACAGTTTCACTTCTGCACTGCGCCATTGAGCAGTACTGTACAACGCGAAAAAGCGTGGATTCCAACTGTAATTAAAATTTTATAAAACAAAATATTTTTCTGATAAAAATGGTACAAAAAAATATTTAAAAAATTATCACTTTTTTTGATGCTTTTTCGCTTTTGTCCCAACCGTGCGTATTGCTAAGTAATGCAATCATTATGTAAAAGATTTTAAATTCCATGCTACAAAATTAAATTCGTGCAATGACTGTCGAGCGACATATTCTCATCATTTATGCAATATTTATGCTATATTCATTAAGTGAATTTAAATATTTGATAACAGCTGAAGAAATCATCATGATATCGAATGTGATTCTACTGTCAAAGTTAATTTCATTCAATCAAAAATATTATACACCCACACGTTGTTGAACAACCTTTGAAATTATAATATTATGAATTAGTATTAAAAAGTTAATTCATAATAATGTTTAGTGATGCCAATTTTGTGAAGAATTTAACTTACAACTTTAAATATTAAAAGTGAATTTCGTACTATGAGCAATACTTTGTTTCGCTAATGAGATGATTGTGAGTTAAAATACACGAGCAGATTATTTGTTTTTTCATAACAGTGTTTATAAACGCAGCCGTTTGTTATGCCACCTGAATCATAAAACATTTCATTAAGAATAAAATTAAACATTTTCTACTACTGAGAATAATTTTTATGTTGAAATTAAAATTACAGTTTCTATTTTCGTAACGTTACATTTTATGCAAATGCATCATCATAATTAAACATAGAAATAAATAAGTAAAATATATAATGAAAATATAACCTAATAATTTGAATTGTATAAATCATTTACAGGAACAAATAATGAATGAAATAGCATGCTATATTTTCAAGTTTTGTTGCATGAAATGTGCGTGATAGTTCGGTAGCGCTATTGCTTGATAAAATAATTGAATAATTTTGTTAGACGAATGAAAAACTTTTATCAGATATGCAATTCAAATTTTATGTATATATTAAATATTTTACAAAGCAAAATAAAAATAAACAGTAGTGTTTTATTCAAACTGTACAAAGTATATGATGACGTAGAAATACTGAGTAGTATAAATGCAATAGACAAGCGTGAAGTGCAACATATCGAACTAAAAGCTAAACTCTGTTTAGCTAAAATAAAGCTTTGCATTTATTTTCCACCATGTAAAGCAAAAGACTGCATCGTTGGGCTAACGTGGTCCAGTATAAACAGCAGCAGATTTTTGCAAAACATTTCAAATTGCCAAAGAAAGTGTTGTTCATCATTTGCATACAGTGCAGTTGTGAACAGAACCCTTTTTCAATGATAAAAACAGGCCATTTCAAAACAACACAGAATCTTAATGCACTATTAAAATCTCAAAATATGTTCATCATTAATTTGTTAAAATAGTACTACAAGATGATAATTTGTCATTTTAAAATGCTAATTTACTTCTACAAAATTCTGACTTTCACTTTATTATAAAAGAGCTGAACAAAAGAATAAATATATTCGTTGTAAAAAGTAATCATTTTAAATTACAGCCAATAATATTTATATAAAATTTCAATTGCTTCTTGTAAAAAAGATTTCTTTTTTAAAACTGATAAATTGCACTCCGCAAACAAATTTCAGAACACAAACATAATATTCAACTTGTTTAAAAATAGTAAATAGTTCATTTCAACATGATCCACTCACTACAGTATGACTTTTTTAGAATTTTAAACTGTCGAACATTTGTTTACATTTGATCTAGAAAAAAGTTTACATTCACACTATGCAACTTCACGAAATAGAAAACTAATAACATTCCATATGAACAAGTAAAAATTGAAATGAATTATTTTTTGGAACAATATTTTGAAAAATCAACAAATACTAGAAATTAATAGTGGAAAACAAAAATAAATCGCTTATTATACCCCATAGCATGCATGGCAACATTGATTTATTCATTGAACAAACGTATCACGAAAGGAGAATAAATTTCTGTTTTAGTCATCAATGTTGCAATTCAGGAGGGAAAAGAGCGGCAAGAAAATAACAGTAATATGCATTCTTTTCAAAATAAAACCGGTTTGACACCGTTGCAAAATATTCAAATTATTTTCTGCTTCTTCATTCATGCAACTGTAGAAAATGAATTGTTCAGGTGTAATAATATTAATAGTAAAGAAATTCACAAATATATAATGCAAAAATATTTAATATGAAAATTAAATTATTTATTTAATATTTAGTTTATTTAATATTTAATATATACAATATTTAGCACAACTTTCAATTTCAGCATCAACATCATCACTTTTTAATTATAAGATTAACAATTCATCAATTCTTTTTATTTATTTTATTCGACAATTTTTTTAAGGTTAAATCGATTTTTATGATTCACAATAATCATGTATCATTTTCATACTGTCATTTGCAATTTTTTATTCAATAATCTAGACAACATGTGGGCAAGAAATAAGCAGAAAAAACAACTTGTTATTTGCATAAAGTTTATTTTATTGTTAAATTAAAAAAGTTGTTCATGTATGATTGAAAGTTGAATAATTGTTTACACATTTCAGCAATTCATTCCTTAACGTGTGAATAGCAAAAGAAAAACTGTATTATGCACAAAAGTGGCAAATTTATTAATGCAGATTATTTATAATTGTAACAAATAGTATATTACAAGTAAATGGTAGAATACAAATTTAGGTGAGAGTAAAGAGCGTAGCGTAGGCCAATTTTATTAGCAAATGCTGTTCAATTGAACGTCATAAATTGAATAAAAGTAGCACATAAAAAGGTACAGTTGTTCGACAGAAAAGTGAATTTACTCCATTTTGACATCTGCTAAAGAAGAAAATGTGGTCATCTTGAAGTTTACTATGAAAATGCGTTGTGCGTGAATTTGAATATTATTTTCGTCATTCACGGCTGCAATATTAGTAAGCAAAGTGGTATAAGCTTTGCAATTTCGTCGACTGTTGCCAATAATTATTCTGTCATTTTCTTTTAAACCTCTTATCGCATTCGAAATCATGCCTGCAGAAGCTGTTCAGCAGTGTGAACACATCACTAGCCTACTGAATGGTGCGTCAGTTTAAGTTTTATTTAAAAAAAAATAAATATTTCAGAAGTCATTATTTCCCACTGATTTTTATCTTCATTGTAATATAACCAACAAATATTTAAATATAAGTTCACTTCAGCTTTGATAATACAACACAACCAGACTAAGAAAATAGCAATCGTAAGTCATGTATAAAATGTGCATTTACACTTTATGCGTTATTATATTCAAAAAACATTTTTTAAAAGGGCATCATTTATGAAAATATAATGAACAATTTCATATTTGTTGAAAAAAGTAATTCACCATTCTGAATATGCGGTTAATTGTACTTTTCAGCATTTGTCATACCAACAGTAGTTATGCTGTGTAGCTTTTGAAATGGTAAAATAATTATCAAATAAAGTCCTTTTATTAAAGGTTTTTTTTACAAAAAGAAGGATTTATTCCTGAAATATTACTTTGGATATTTGGCATATTTATTTATAAAGAAAATGAAGAGTGAAAATAATAATTTTAATAAAAGAAAAATCAGAAAATTATGCTACATTTTCTTACGCTTTTTCCATTCTTGCTCACTTGTGAACGTTCAAAATATTCACTATTCTTAATAATTTTATTTTTCTAATTACAGTATAATGTACTTGAAATTTTTTTCTTACCATACACTTGTATGAAATTAAGAAGAAGTATCTATACAAATTTTCTATTTAAACATTTTTATCAACATTCTACGAAACTCTGAAAGTTGAGCAAATAAAATTTCCACTGCACTGCTTTACAAATGGAGTCGGAACTGTTAGGTATGGGTTTGATTGTTTAAATATTAATAAGTGGAATTGGTATTGTAAAATATTTATTCACTAGAAAGCGCGTTGATGTAAACTTATTTGAAAATATTTTGAGAAAGACAACGCAGAATTTTTCTAAAATTTTCTGAAATTTGAAATAGAAATTTTGATATTAAAAGGACTTTATATAATGTAATAATGTTCGTTGTTTTGTATGATGCGTTCGATTTATGTAAAGTTAAAAGCAATAAGTTATCTCTGTGTATTTATTCTTCTTTTTTAGGAAATTATTTCACTGTAAATGTTAAGAAATTATCTTGTTTAAAATTTCATGAAAATTTCCCTCTTTGTTCGAAGAAGCATGAAAATTTATTAAATTTTAATCGACTTGATAGTATTTAATTTTTATTTTTGTCGCAGGAATTATAAACACTTGTAAGCATGCATTATTAACCCACAATTGTAACTCCTCCTACAGGGACGCTTGTCTGATGCTATTCATTAATCGTCGACGTTTTCTGATGCATATCATTTTTACATGATACATAAAGTTTGCTATTGTATGTTTTAATATTGAATAAGGAATTTTCAATTCGATTTAATATTTATTATTGTTGTTGTTGTTGAAACGTAATTGCAGGTGCTGATTGCTGCTCAACGTGCAGAGTTGAAATATTCCATTTCAGTTTTCTTTTATTGACACGATGATAAAGTGGTTTGCTTGCTTGTTGTCTGTCATTTATACTTTGTAATCAGAAATTTGCAGTTGCTTCTCAATGGCAGCAGCTTGTGAATTATTTATTTATAATGCAAGAAGGTATTTACAAGTGTGAATTTTGTCACACTGATCAGCGGCGAAATTTTAGTTTGCATCACAGTATTACAGTTTTACTCATTGATTTATGATGTGCTGAAATTGCATGTTCAATGGAACAAATATCATGTTTCTTTTCTTTTTATCAAAGAAAAGTCAAGATTAAAATTGATTACTGTAAATGAATAAATAAGTCTGTGTTCGGTATTTTTTGATTGGAAATATTTGCATCGAACGAAATTCAAATTATTAGTTAGTCATTATTTTTCGAGATAAGTATGCAAGTGATGATATATTTGAATTTTTAGCTCAATCTTGTGAAGTTGTGCCAAATAATCGAAACCGAAGAAAAAGAATGCGTGTTTCAAATTTCAGTGAAGCGGTGAAACGATTTCTGCTGCAGATGACCATCGAGCCGGCAATATTTTTGTACACATTCACCAGCTATGTCCATTTTCCGGTGTTGCAAGCTTTCATTTACGAAAAAGCTTACATCACCATATACAAAAATGCATCCGACGTCTGGTCTGACAAGGAGCACAGTACCGAAGACACGTTGCCAGTCCAGACGTTGGCTAATCACACATTTTTACTTTCGACAGTATGTCTGCTTTTGCCTTCACTTTTTGTAACAGCCGTATGCGGCTCTTTGAGCGATATTCACAGTCGCAAGCGAATTCTGATGTTCCCATTCATTGGACTGATATTGTCCGACATCAACTACATCATTCAGTCGATTTGCATGAAAATGAACATCTATTTGATATTGTTGAGCGACATATTGTTCGGCTTGTTCGGTGGATTCAGTTCAATATTGGGCACAATGTTCTCCTTCTGCGCTCGTCTTCCGGCGGAAAATCGAAATAGCTGTCACATAGCTACTATAGAAGCGTTCATCGGTTTTGGTGGTACCTTGGGATTTATTGCTGCCGGCTTGTTGCATCGATCTTGTTCTTATTTGATAATTTTTTCAATCAACACCGCCATCCACGTCGTCATTTTGGCCTACCTTTGCCTTCGCATTGCCAAACATCACGATCAAATCACCGCAGAAGCATCTGAAAATGGCCACCATGCTTCGTTTGTCACTCTGACGATCATTCAAAAATTTGCATATCATTTTAAGCAACTTTACCGGACAGTTTTCAAGCGTCGAACTGACCATGGCCGTTGTCGTATTATTTTATCATTGGTTGCCTTTTGTCTTTCTTATTTTCTATCCAGCGGTCAGTAATTTATTTTCTTCTATACATACATATATGATATATATATGTATGTATATACGTACATCTTTATTATCTATCTATATGTATATGTATACAATAACCGAATAATTGCAGGTGCGCAGAGTATTATGTTCTATTACTTCAAGCATAAATTTGACTGGATGATCACTGAATATGGTTTCTTTCGCGGTGTTTATTATGGTGCCGGTTCTTTTATGGTAAAATTTTGGCAACTTTATCCCAATTATCTTTTTTATTTTATTCTACTTTGCATTTCAGGTGCTTCTCATTTATCCACAGCTCAAAGCCAAAGGTTTGTCAGATCTTATTTTAGCAACGATTGGATTAATAGCTCGATCTCTTGGTTGTTTGTGTCTTGGGCTATCACCGAATGGATGGATTGCGTGCATAAGTATACCAAACACTCGTCGTTATTGTTAATATGTTAGTTAGTGGGAAATGAGCAAAAAAAAGTATCTTATGTTTAGCTTTGATTTTCTTCATGTTCAACCGCTTCAATGCTACCGGGCTTCGATTTATTCTGTCAGATGAAACTGCAGTGCATGAACAAGGTTGGTATTGTTTTTTTTATACAATCAAATGAATAAGTGGAACTGTTTTCTTCAGGTAAGATCTTCGCAATTGTCGCCATGGCTGAAGCAATAATTGGTATGCTAGCGTCGATTGTATTCAATTCGTTGTTTCCCATTACATTAACCTTCTATTCGGGCTTTTGTCACATTCTCATTTCGTTGTTGTTCATTATGCCTTTGATGTGCGTTTTTATGATCAATCGTTTTCGCAAATCTTCCACCACATCCCGCAAAGGTGGAACAACTAATGGTGAAAATGAGAATATTTCGGCAAAGGAAGAAGAAGAAGAAGAATAAATTCAAATCCACCCACCAATGTGAACTTTAATCGTTTTGATATTGTTTCAAAGTGTTCGAAACATTTATTTATTCATGCTTGTTGTTTTTCAATTGCAAGCACTTGTTCTGCGCAGAGTGAATTTTATCGTTTATTTCAATGAATTATATATATACTTGTGAATATTAAATAAAATTATTCTTTCATCAGTGTCGAATATTGCTCGACGCAATTTCGTAATTATTGATAAAACTATAAAATGGAGAAAATTTTTAAATCAGTTGATTTGCTCGTAAAAATATGTGTTTTTAATGTAGAAATTAATATCTGATAGGTTTAAGTCTTTGCGTGAAACTGGATGAAATAAAATATGTTTTTTGATCGTAGAAAATGTGATAATAAAGTATTAATTTCAAGCGTAAAGTTTTAAATATTTTTCATCCCAGTTGTTAGTTTTGAATAAAATATTTCATTAAACTATTAACCAGTGAAAAGCAATATCGACAAAAGTAATTATTATGATTAAATAATGATGCAACATAAAAAAAATT
This sequence comes from Trichinella spiralis, assembly GCF_000181795.1. Taxonomy (NCBI): domain Eukaryota; kingdom Metazoa; phylum Nematoda; class Enoplea; order Trichinellida; family Trichinellidae; genus Trichinella; species Trichinella spiralis. The sequence goes on along the minus strand of NW_003526948.1, from coordinate 1,623,818 downwards.
GCGCTAGCTATCCGACCACTTGAGAACCGGTATCGCTTTGATGGGAACAATGTTCAACAGTGTAAAACTTTTATCAATAGCAAAATGTGACAAAGCTGTTTGGAATTTACACATTGTCGATGCTTTATTTGGACAATTACGACAAGCTTTTTTTTCATGCTCAGTAAATTTATAGTTATTGAAATTTTAATAAATTCATTTTTTAATAATAAATACTCTATTGAATAATTTGATATTTTTTCAGTACTAATTATTGTATTGGATAATGGAAATTTGTTGAAGTTTGAACGTGCAATTCAGTAAAATAATATAGGAAAAACATTTTGATGAAAAAATACAGTAAAAGTTGAAGACTGGTCTGTATAATGAACGACGCCAACTTTATGCAAATATTTATCTCTGATCTGATTTTCATGTACGACTTGGAGAAATTGTTTATCATTCAAGTGATATGAATATTATTACTTTGACGGCATTGAATGGAAGGAGCAAAATTGCGTGAATTGCTTGAAAAATATTAGTCTGCGTCACGGCAAGCGAAAATGTCACAGCCGACGAGTTTCGGTTTGGATGCTGCTTTTGAATAAACAGTGTCGGTTGTGATGTGTGAAACGTGATGGTGGAAAAAACAAATTATACGAATACGAATATATACACGCTGACGGTGGTCACCGAGCAACCAAATTTGAATAATGGGACGATCAAATTGGCAACTGGTACGCGGTATTCAAATGCACACATTCGATAATAGATTGCACATATTATTATTATTATTATTATTATTTCTTTTAGCTTAATGGAAAATTGCTGCCAAACTTTTTAATTTCGAGAAATCATCCGCTTTCATCAAAATTCAACAATAAAATTTCAAATTTATCATATAATATTATTTTCTAGTGGTAAACTTAAATTAACAATTAAATAAAATGTCAAATGCCCAACACTGCATCGGATAAAATATTGAAAAAAATGTTTTCAAAATTCTATACTGTAAACAACGTGGAAATTTGAATTTTTAAAAACTACAGTATTACAGTATTGTTGGCAAAGTGCCAAATTTTTTTATTCCACATCTTGTTGCTTTTTAGTTACAGTATAGAGTGGAACTAATTGGCGAATTTGCGTTTATGTGTGCAAGCGGACGGCGTGGGCAAGTAAACGAAAAATTGCTATCAATCATCCGACGGGTCCAGGTCAACAGATTAGCTATATAACTGCAAGGTAGCGTTATCGGGAAAGCAAATGATAATGACGCGATGGCTCATTTCCGCGCGATGAACAGCATCACCACGATTCTCTGAACAACAATCTGCGATCGTGTGTGATTTTGTAATAGATATGGTCGTTTTAGCATAATTTATTCTGCTTTTCCCATTCGGCCTAACAACTAACTACTTGTCCTATTGAGTGACCAGTGTGATAATGTTATTACGTTATAACAAATGCTTAATTTAGTTGAACTGCTTGAAATAATTTTCATCTCATGAACACGTCAATGTATATTTTTTAGAAAAAGAAAAACTGCACGACATGAGCTACAAGGGAATAATACATGGATGGGGGCATTCATGAAACTGAGCAAAATTGGTTTCATCATCATTCAATTCTGTTTCATCTGATTGTTAATTAATCTGTCAACTTTGAAGCCATGAAATGATTGAAATAATTTCTTAAAACAAACTTCACCTAATATTTTTCAAATATTGCTCAGGAAATATAGAGCAAATATCTTGTTCTCAACTACAACTGGTATACCAAAGAAAGGTACATATACAGTGAAACAATAAACCATTATACTTCATTTTTAATAATTATACAATAATAAGAATAATAATATTCAAAAAGAACCGTCTTAACTGACTTCATTGAATGAAAAATGAAATGTTGACTTCGATATATATTATTGTTTTCATTTCTATTATGCTAATAGCGTATGGACAAGCTGAAGTAATTCTTTGCCAGTATCTACCGTGCGAGTATTGTGAGGATCCAAGACTTAGCACTCACTGCATTGCACATTGCAAACAATGTATTGCAGAGGTGAAATGACAGTTTGACTTTTTTTTTGTTCAATGATCTGTTTTTACCACTGTTAATGTAAGTTAATGAGGAGATACTGTTATAAATGTGAATGCGGGATATTCGTTGTTTATTTTCAAAAAAAGTACAACTGTAATTATTTGCTCAGTGGTAAAATTTAAACTGTCGTAAACAACATTTTATTCTGTGAAGTTAAAAGTAATGGCACTGCATTTAAGTGAAGTGCTTTTTTAAAAATATTCGTAAAAAATATATTACTGTTAACCTATTGTTACTAATTATACGGATTACTTCGATACATTTGTTCACCTTTTAAATTGACAAACATTTTTAAAACTAGTTTTTTTTAAATTAACACTGCAGAACTGGACACTCGTTAATTCAATAACTTCTCAAGCTGTGTTATGTAATTTATTAACATGACTAATTAAAGTGTCCATCAAATTGTAATATGGCATTATATGCACTGATGCAATAGCAATGTTGCCCGGCTCATAAAGTTTAAATCGTACGAATGATCAAAACATCAACATTCTTTTTACAGTATTTTTAAACTAACATCCTGACTATCTTTTGTCAAACTAGATATCTGTAGAAATTGAACACAAATAGTTTTTCAATGAAATCATTTCATAAACTGCATAAAATATGATAATTTAAACTGCGGACAAATGTAAAAAATGATTCGATGTTATTTAGCACTTGTTTGTGCGCATCCAATTGAAAATATTAAAATATTATTCTTTATTTTAAATATGTTTACATGAGTAATTTATAATTACTGTAATAATAAACGGTGACAGAAAAAACAGTAGATATTTTCATAACATGTGCAACAGAGTCTGTCTGCAGTTGAAAAGTGCTTAAATTTGACCATTTGCAGAGTAGGGTGTGGTTCGACAACCCGCTGGTGCATACAGTTCCACAAATGTCTAAAGAAGAAGCGTCTCGAATTTTCCGACGTTGCTGTGAAAATATGGACATTCCTGATGGTTGCTACGACTTGTGCTCATATGATACTACTTATACGCAAGTATTTGAAATAAGAATCGTCTTTTTTGTTCCATTAATAATATATATCATTTATGTGGTAAAACGAGTAATATTTCCGATGTTTATTTTAAGCTGAAACAAGCTCATAAAAGGCGATGCTGTAAATTTCATCACTTAAGAGAGATTTTAATTTGTGCATCAGGTGGAAATGATGTGACACATTGCTGTGGCGAGTATGGTGCTTTTTCTGGTGGATTGAGTTATTGTCGTATGTTCTGTCGCCCGTCCGATAATCGATGGGCAGTGGATTATCCATTAAATACGCTTTATGCTTCATGTTTAAAGTTTATTGAAGGCTATCTTTATTGTATGTATTTGAATCTTCCGAAACCGTAGCGTTTATTGTGTTGTGATTTGATGTTCAACTGCTCAGAGTGGGATAAATTAAATTTCGTATTTCATCACTAAACGGGCACCTTGCCAAAGATAACTTTGTGAAACCAAGATATGATGAATACAGGGATGCATAGATTTCGTTTCGTTTCGTTTATTTACCGAAAAAAACAGAACCACCACCAAACCAGCAAAATGTGAATGAATGAAACAAACAAACAAACAAACAAAGCACAACACGAGGCGTGCGCAAACTGCGAATAACAAAATAACAACAATAAAGCTTGAGGTATGTATGTTCAACAACGGCATGGCAGTGTAAATTAGCATTATATAGAGATTGAAGGTATAACTGGAAGAGGTATTGCATAGTACGGTTCGAAATTTGCATTTGTCCGTGCAAAAATCGACCATCACGTTATTTTATACTGAGTTGCCTTCGGCGTCGATGGTTGTAATTTTCCAGCCGATGAACGACATCGGCTTGGTGCAGACGACCAAGTAGTCGCCCCAACTGTTCAATTGTATGTCGGTAATTTCTTCGTCCATCTGCTTGCGCCAGACCAATTTAAATCTCCCATCGTCCATCAAGCCGTACAGGGACCAGATGCGAATTTCGTTGGTCAGCGAACTGGCAGCCAGAAGCATTTTTCTCGCGTTCACGGCAAAATGGCTGAATCGGTAACGTCCGAATATGTGATTGGTGTGAAATATCGGCTTCGGATCGATGACGAAACTCCGGCTCGTCGGATCCGCGTGCACCACGTCCGGTAACCATAGCTGCAAGCGGCCGTCGACGCTCAAGCTGGCCATGAATTTCCCAATCCAGCGGATCCACTTTACCTTGCACTGGTGCATGTCCTTGATCGACACGTACGGGCCGACGTAGGTGGGCGGGCGGATCCGTTCGCAGGGCCAAAGGCTGATGGTGCCGGTGCCGGAGTCGGGGAATTCGTCGTCGACAAATTGGGCATAAACGAAATTGACCGAATGCAATTCGCCGCCGAACGCGATCCAAAACTGCCTAAGGTTCAAATCGGTGCAAGTAATACCTTCGAATACTTCGAGCAGAGGTTGGAAAATTCGAATGCAACGACCAGTGCGAGCGCTGAACATCTTCAAGCTGCCGTCGAAGCTGGCACTCAGAAAAGCACCCACCTTTTCGGGCAGTTCGACCAGACCGCAGATTTCGTTGTCGTGGGCTCTGACGTGGAAAAGGTTGCTCGGCTTGTCGTCGACCCGCAACATGTACAAATTGCCCAACTTGCCGCCGACCACAATGGTCGAACAGTGGGGACTGGTGCCGATCACCCACACGCCGCAAGTGAGCTTGTCGTCTTGGCAAGATATTTCCATCGCCAGCCGTGCCGACCGATTGTTCCACTTGTAGACCAAAAATCTCGGCCCTGAGATGACCAACAACAGCGGTTCACGGTCCCGAGCCAACGGGCAAAACGAGACTTTCAACGGTGCCGGCAGATGTCGAAAATCCAAACGAAATTCCTCCGACTCTTTCATCTTCCGAATCCCACTGCCGAACATGGAGTCGTCAGCGGCCGACGACATCGCCAACGCCGTCTCGTTTGAATTGTCCATCTCGGGCGGAAGCTGCTCGAACTGTTGCAGCTGTTGATAAATGGCCAAAACCGTCGCCGGGGTACGGTAAGGATGGCGCCGGCAGACGCACGGTCGGAAAGGCCTGCTGCGTATGCATTTCGAAGTCCCGTAATACGGGTTGGTCCGACAGTCGCCGCTCTGCACCGGCTTGGATTCGTGCCGACGTTGTCTCGTGTTTCTAGCGACCATCGGCACATTCCCACGTCCACGCGATCTTGAGACAACCCGAGTGACGTTTCTGACCAACGAACCTGAACCTGACAAATCTCCATACTGTCGGCGTCGACATCTTCGCATTTTCCTCAGACCATTTCTGTGCCGGGTTTTCAGGAATATGCCACTACTTTTATCTTCGTCGTTGTCATCATTATCATCTTCGTCATCATCCACGTAATCCTCATCGTCGTCATCTTCATCGTCGTCGTCATCATCATCATCATCGTCGTCGTCGTCGTCGTCGTCGTCATCACCATCATCCCACCATCATCATCACCTTTATCATCAGCATCATCATCTTCTTCTTTTTCAGCTTCATCATAATTATAATCACAATCATTCTTATCTTCGAAACTTGCCTCCTCCACGTTTTCGTCGTCGTCGTCGTCATCCTCCTCGTCCTCCTCCTTTTCGTCATTATCACAACTCTTCTCCTCCACGACATCAACCGTACGACCTGGAACACCTTGACCTACGGTTGAAATATAAAATTTAAAAACATTTTTATCTTCAACGAACAGAGCATTTTCTATTTCAGTTCGTGGCTCTTCAAAATTCAATGCCAGGGCCAATGTGTCCTTTGCCACTGTGAATGAAGTTTCGACCGATTCTGACCGCCTGACGCAGGTGAAAACAATTCCCACAGAACTGTTACGTTCATTTCTCTGACTATTGAAAACATATAATCCTTTCGTCGAATCCGTATCCAACATACCAAAATCCTCAAAAGATAAATTTATGAAATGTACTTTGTTAGCAATAGTAAATCCGTGTTCAGTATTTTGCTGCTCCTCTTCGCCCACGCTCATAGTGAAACCGCTTGAAAAAGTACGTTCAAAATTGCCAAATTGAAACACTTGTTCACCATAGGCCACCTTTTCACGGCTTTCACAATTCATGACCAACCAAACTTGATCAAAGTGAAAAGGCCGTCCTCTTTACATCCTCGGGTTACGGTATTACAGTATGAGATGTCGAGGTAAAAATTCATACGAATAAAAAATATGAAAAAAAAACAGAGGAAAAATTATAGAACTTGTAGTATTGAAAAAAAAATAATTTTTTATTTCAAATATTAAACTGAATGACTGCGTTTTCACGAATAGTTTATCACAAATTATTTTCACTTTCAAATGTTCGTTTATTTTTGTTACTGCGCAAAAGCTAGTTATAATTTTTGCTACATTACTACTAAATAATAAAATTTTCTGAAATTTTATAATTCTGAAATTTATAATTTTGCAATTTATATGCATATTAGATAACTGAATATGTAAATAAAAACTAATAAATTTTTCACGTATTTTTGCTCAGTCAAATATTATTAAAGAAATATACACGTAAAATTTGAAATTATTCTTCAAAGTTTAAATTAAAAGAAAGGCAAATATTTGATGACTATTTTTTCATCTACTTAATTTTTTCTTAAGCACAGTAATTCTAAAATTGCATTCTTGAAATGATAAAGAAAGAGGAGCGTTATTGTAATTATAATACAGCAATTATAAATTATAATCTGCAATTGCATTGATGTAATAGTTTATAAGTTTGTAACTTTAAGAAAAAATAATGCACCATATATATTTTTTTGGCAATTTTTTAATGTTTAGTCATATAATGCCAAATGAATGGAAATTTCTTTTGCAATGTAATTTCAGTTACATCACAGTTTTTAATTGTGAAACATTATAATTTACGTTTAAACATTTGAACAGTTGTTCTTGAAAAAGTTCTTTTTAAGGATGCAATCGTCGGAAAAATTTGTTCAAGGTGCTGATGTGATTATTGCAAAAGTCAATGATAATACTTTTTTTAATTTCGCATCACTTTCTCAATGGTACGTTGAAAACTTTTCAAAAATTTTTCAACTGAAAGAACAATACTCGGTATTATGAGTTGTTTCTTTAGATGCATTTTTTGAAATTTCAACTTTGCGTGTATAATTACAGGATAAAGTTGAACTTTGTACAGCATATCCTGCCGGATATGAACAATATCAACTAGTATCCAAGTCGATTGTAAACTTTTTTACTACAAAAGCGAGGGTGACATTCATTTTAAATTATCCCGCGTCGGTTTCAATTGAAGTAATATTCGTTAATTTTTTTCCAAATGGAAACCAAATCAAAATTGCTGCTTGTTCAATTTTTATTTTAATTTCTACTAGCAAATACACGAACACTCTACAAAAGGAACATTTTGTTATTTTGAAGAAGCGCTTGTAGGTCTTTTGCAGCCGGTACGATTGATAATTTTTTTTTTGCATTTTTTTTGTTCGACAAAATTTTCAGTTTCAACCTTTTCACACCCGGTTGTCTTATTGTCCAAAGCTTATATTGTCGGTGATCGCCTGTTCAACAAGCGACTCTTTTCCAACATGTGAAGTAAACAATGAATTTAGTGCAAAAAATAAAAGTTTTCCCTTGCCAAACTAATATTTCACCTTGTAGATTTTGGCACTTAATGTTACGCTTAGTAGTTCCAATGTACAATCAGTGCTGTCGTCAATTCGAAAACAATACGAAAAATTTCAAGCTAAACTTCTTTGTTTGAACGAATATTATTCTCAAAATTTTTGTCAACTGGTAAGTTTATCGATGGAATAACAATTTAATGCAGAAGTAAAATATTTCCATTTGAATTAGCTTGATTATTAATTGCTAATACTACTGATGTTTATGGTACACAAGTTGTTTATTATAATTATTCAATTAGTTTGAAAGTAACTTTGATATTTGCAAAATAAAAATAAAATGAAAAGCATCCTTTTGCTTGTTTTAGCCACTTTTGGCAGATGAAACACCATGGCGTACAAAACAACAACGTTTAGCCATTGGAAAGAGCGTCGAGCGACATGTTCAACAATGGCTCGCTTCGAATAGGTTTTCTTTACCGGATGCAATTGAGCTGGCCATATCGATGGTCGATTTTTCACAATCCATCTCTACTACAAGTTAATGTTTTTTTGTTTATTTTATTATTAATTTTTTGTTTATTTATTTTTGAACGAATTTCAATTCAGATATTATCCTTTTGGATAGTGTTGTCAATGATCATTGGTTGGGCAAGTTGAAGGATAGAAATTTTACAAATCGTCTTCGTGCTCTTAACATTCGTGTTCATTTTATCCCAGTAAATTTGATATTAATTAATTAATTAATTAATTAATTAATTTCCCTTTTATCTTTTTGTAGTATTGTTGGTCTCGCAGTGCCTGCGACAGTATTCTCGGCCAAGTTTCTTGCGTTGAAAATATACAATACGTTATTAATTCACTGAACGGTTGTTATATTGACGTGGAAAATTTGGTAATTGCCAAATTTGATGAACAAAATATGCAATATTGTTATTGTTTCAGCTGAATCAAGAGGAAAATAAAATGACCATATATCAGCGTGCGATTTTTGTCCAAACGGTGCCAGACGGCGAGCCGGTAGCACCAAATTTGATCAATTCTGCTTTGCAGATCGAGTAAGAAAGTTGATTTGTTTTTGATTTGCAAAAATCAGTGCTAATAATTGCTTTTTGTTCAGTTCATCTTTTCAAACAGTTCAAAAGAGACAAGAAGTGAATGCCAAATTGCAGTTGATGTTGAAAATTCGTATTTCAGAAGGCTTTACAATTCGTAGTGTTCAGAATTGTATTAATTTTTTGAATTTCTTTATTAATGCTAAATAGTGTTAATATTTATTTATTTATTTGCAATGTTTTGCTTCAGCGGTGGGAAACATTCAAGTGCACATGATGCGTTGTCTAGGCCAGTCGACAGTTTTCAAATGTACCGTAATCAGCGATTTGTTAAATGTTGGCAGGTACAATTGTATTTAATTTGGAGAAAAAAGACGACACGAATTTTTTTCAACAATGAAAAATTGTAGACCTTTGACAGTTGAGTGGACTGTTGCGAAAATGAGTGCAGTTTTGAAAAATACAACCGCATCTGTTAGCTATTTGAACGCTCGAAATGCATTGAAATGCGAATTGATGGAAAATATATCCGAGTATGTGTGAAATTGAGCTTGAGTGTTTGTTTATTTCGATTGTTTAAATTTTAGACATTGGAAAAATGACTGTTTGCTAGAACAATTTGAATTATATTCTACCAATTTGTTTTTCCACTCAATACCGCCAGTAATAGAAGAAGGCATGCCAATTTACGATCTGATTTCTGGTGAACATTTGCAAAATCCACGCTGGTATTAATTATTATTTTTTGTTTAATTAAAAAATAATATTTGTGTATTACTTTTGTTTGAAAACAATGTTCGTCTAGGTATCGAAACAAGCTCAGTGCAAGCATATTGAAATTGCATGTGATGTGTAGCTTGTACGTAGAAGAAGGAGATATGCAAATAATGAAATTATCGATATGATTTTTCAGGGACAGATTGAAAGCGTTGGAGACGTTTTGCACTTTCTGGGGTACTGTTGGATTGTTAGATATCAACGAATGGTATTGATGTATTTGATTGGAAATATTTCAGAATGGAAATGTGAAAATTTAGGTCCAAATGGTTCAACGTGGAAAGCTTCAGTTTGATTTTGAATAATCGCGTTCCAATCGGTTCGGTATACAGTTCCACTGACGACAGTGGAACGTTGAATAAAGTGAACTGTGATCAAGCATTTGATGCTTTGAAAGTATTTTTCAAAAATTACACAACATTTTCACTGGACAAAGGCACATCTTTCGTATCGTTTATCAAATCCGGTTTCACCGAAGATGATAAAGCACCATCGTTTTATTTGCTCAAATTCATTTTGCATTCATTCGTGGGAGTTTGTCATTTCGCCTTTTCCAAAGAAATATCGCCTTCTCAACGGGACCAAGTAGCTGATTATGAATATTATTTATTTATTTATTTTGAAATTATATAATGTTTGTTCTGATTATTTTTTTGTACTTTATTTTTCTCATCTTTTTTCAGATTATAACCGATATGAAAAATCAGTTGAGCAAATTACCATTGATAAGTGAAAAAAATTCCAATTATGCTGATCAACATTGTTCCAATTCAACCGAATATGATGCAAATGCATGCTTCTTACTGACGAGACCATTGGAAAAGCTTCTCGTCAGGTATTTTTTCAATTTATTATTTGTAGTTGCTTATTATTATTATTATTTACTGTTCAGGCATAACAGTGCTCCTGTTTTTCCTTTTGCTTCGTTTCAAGATAGTGAAATGAACACGTGGCCTAGTAACGTTACCGTCGGACGATATTTTCATTTCAAGTATTATTCGCAAATTGACCAAAAACAATACAACATAATAATAATAATAATAATAATTTTTTGAAAAATTTTTCAGAAGATATTTTTGGTATTTGAATTTGCCCGGTTTTGTGAGAAATTTTCCACCAAATTCGGTGCTTTTCATTTTGCAACTTATTTTACAGTAAATGATAAAGTGGGCGCGAGGAAATGCAAATTTTTGACGCATGCAGTATTTCGTTTTAGAAGGGTTTTGAAAACCGGTTTTCGCATTGCCCACAGCGAGGAAGGGTTCACCACTTTGGTCAAAGAAATTCAACAACAAGTATTAAAAAATCATAATAATTTGTGTCTTATTTTTACAATTCAGAATGACATAACTGAAGAATTGTCGACATTTTTAATTCAATACGTTATCTATCCTCCAATTTATACTGGTGGAGATTTTCATCGTAATATTTATGAAAACATGAAATATTTCGAGTATATTTTATTACTGTTATTAAAAATAAGCAATGTTTAATTATTATTTTTTTAAATAATCTTTTATCTTTTAGTATTCGTCCCGATATGAGCATTTCGTGTACGGTTGATTATGAAAAATTTCCCATTCACGAAACGGAAATTGTTACCGAAATTTGGGTAGAATCTTTCAACGAGCAACTATCTACAGTATCCAAGCAACGAGCAGAAAAGCTTTTCAATCAGGTATATATATATATATTTCATTTATTCAGTTCTTAGAGAAAGTTTAGTTACAATTTACAATTTTTAATACACAAGATGTATATTAATTTGCTCGCACAAATGGTTTATTTGATATTTTTCTTGTTTGTTGTTATATTCTGAGCTGAAGTTATTTATTCTACAGCGATATAGCGTAGAATGTAGTGAAGAAGATGTAGGGGATGTGGAAAATAGGAAGACAAATGAAGCAGAATTTAAAATTTGTTGAAAAATAGGATAGCTTGCATGAAGCGGTGTGGATTTTCTTTTTGTTTGCGTGAGGTTGAAATTTTGCCAAGGTTTGTGCCGAGTTGTTGGCAGGTCTAGGAACCGTCATTTGTCATTTTGTTGGAGCGTATATATATATATATGTATGTATGTATGTATACATATTTCTTTTTTGCAAGTGAAGCAACCGAGCGTTTCGGTTCGCCTGATGGGTAAAAATTGTTTCTCGTCGTTGTTTGTTGTCGTCGTTCAACTGTGCAAATTGCAGTTGATGGATATTTTTTTCCCTCTTTCAAAAAGAAGCCGCACGTCAGGCGTTTTCTTTCAAGTTTCCATTTTTCGCATAATTCCCCGCTAGGCGTGTGATAATTTTTGTTGATCATAAATTTTTCATTTTGTCGTCAACAAATCACTCTTTTTCGGACGGTTGAAAAAGAAAAACTTTTGACACATGCTCATTATTTGCCTTTGCTCGTTCGGTGTATTTTGTGCTTGCTGGCCGTTTCACAGTTGAAAAGTTTCTCTATTTTCTCTTTCACCATCTTGGAAATGATAAAATACACATTTGTCTGTTTCGTCCATGGTTCAAATGGAAACAGCATGGCGGTTAGTTTCAAAATTGAAATTCAAAAATCGGCAAATCAACAACATTATTAAAATCGGTAACCCAGGCAACGGTTAATGCATTTTTTTTAGTTTTTCTTTTCAACTCTTTATGCTTTTTCCAAAATTATATTGCACGTAGAAATTTTCTGTTCTTTTCGATATGGTCAACAGAAAATTATTTATTTTTTTTAAATATTATTTTCACTTTTCTTTAAATCAAAAAATCACTTTTGTTATTTTTGTAATTTTTGCAATTGCAAATTGGGCTTCTTTTTTTTGCATTTGTTTGGCTTTGAAATTTTATTTTAAAATTATCCTTTTCAAAGCTACACTTGGTATATATTACAATGAATTGAAATTGGCAAAACAAGACGACCAAATGCTCAACTTCCGGGTACGAATCGGCGAGATCTTATCGCTATGTTCTGCCCGAAGGCGGATGGGGGTTGGATGGTGGTGTTGAAGAAGGGCAGCTTGTGCAATTTTCTTCGCTCATTATTATGCAATATTGATTTTCTCTACTATACGAATTTTCAGCCGTGCGAAACGAAAAGCAAAACTGCTTTTATCGTTCGCTTGTACAGTAGGCATGAACGTATACTATTCTACTGTACTACAATTGATGGGACAACAAAGAGGGAGGTGGAAAAAAGCAAAAAAAAACACAAATGTCTGAATTTCAATATTTGAAATAAATATTTTTTTTTCACTACATTGACCATTTTAATATAATATTATCATAATTAAAAAGAAAAATGCACCACAGGTTGTATTTTTTTTGAAAAAATATTTTTAAAGAAAAAAAAACAACTTTTTTATTAGAACTCTGTGATTTGAGAAAATTTCAATTTCTGTAATAATTAATTGATCGAATGATTAAAGTTTGAGAAAAAAATACATTCAAATTTGAACTTTGAATTAGTGAATAATAGTGTTTTCTTTTTTGACAAATATTGTCGTGAAAATGCGCTCCGGTCGTAGAGTGCAGTGTCGTAGTGGAGCAACATTTTCATTTGTCGATTCTGATTGGTCGTCATTTTCCAAATGCTGGATTGTTTTCCTTGTCGCTCGTCAGTTGCGAATTTGCGCTGGCGTTCGCTGCAGGCGAGCGTGAATTCGCTTTTTCGACCAACTATATATCCAATTTATCCATTAATTTTTCTGGTTTTTTTTAAGTATTGTAAGTATGAAATTGAAAAATTGCTACAGTTTATGATTTTTGTTCACAAGTGAAAACGATCGAGAAGAAATGGAAATTTTCCATTATTATTATTATTATTATTATTATTCTACAGGCGGAAGGAGCAGCAGTAAAGTAATAGGGGTGGGGAACGATGGTTGTCTCTTCAAGCGAGCATTTTGCAGCAGCTTGGCATTTTGTTTTTCTTCTTATTCTCCATTGCTAGATTGGTTGCGTTGTTTGGTAACGAACTGTGAACCATAGTCTGAGACATTCATTTCTTCCCCTTGAACTTCCTCAATCTCTGCTTCGTTGTTATTCTGTTCTTTTTGCACGCATTGCAGGCTGTTACTGAATAGGGGCGAATATCTGATTTAATGTCCAACCAAATATTTCACTTTTTTCCTTTTCTTTTGAGGAAATAATAAGTAGGTCAACTGATTTCAAAATATTTTTGCTTTTCATTCAACTCATGTGTGTAATTTCTGTGTCTCATTCGTTTCTTCAATTTGTATCTTTATACTGAAAATTGGTACTGTATCCATCCGGTCTGTTGCATTGCTCTTTCAAAGTAGTAAACAAAATATATATATTTATTTTAAATTTTCACTACAGTTGCTATTAATACAAATTTAAAAACTCTATTTTTATTTTTTTGAAGATATACAAAGAAGATTTTCAACTTATACGACGTCTAGTGGTTGCAAAACAAGTGGAACAGTTTTGTTATCATAAACATATTCGAATAACTTTGCGTAGTCCTAAAGAGATTGTTTGGAAATCTTTGCCTGACCAGTAAGACACATTGCATACATTTGTTCGGTTATTTTTAGGCGAGTTGTTTACATTTTATTTATAGTTGTGCTTTCCTTTCAAAATCATTTTTTTAATTCCAATTTTACTTTGAAACACAACTGAAATTTTTTAAAAATCTACATAAGCTTGCCCTTTTCTTTCTTTTATTTTCATAAACAGCAGTAGCTTGCTTATGCTATGCTTTTGATCGTCTACAGTAATCACTGAGATGAGTCAGCTGTAAGTTGCATCGTTTCTGCTGCAATCCGCTAGGTGGAGTTACTTTGCAATTCATCGTCGTGGACATTTTTCTCCACTGCGCATTAATGCTGTATATTTCACAGCCAATCAGTCGGTGAGAAGTGGTCGCCTAAATGTTCAATTGGCCAATCAGTCAGTTCACAGTCTGGTTGAGTTAGGCTGAGCAAAGAAGAGATTTCTGCTTAGTTGATCGCTTTCCTTCTGTCAAGCGAACAACTCACTAGTTAGCTTTCTTATTCTTATTCTTATTCTTATTATTATATGATCTCTGTTGCTGATCTTTTCAGTCACTGAGTCAGATATTTAGTCAGTCCATCTTTTGTCTGTTCTCTGTTACATTTCATTCATTGCGAGCGCCTTTGCTTGCTTGCCACCTAGCTAGCAGTTAAATTTCTCTTCATAATTTCATTTACCACTGAAGTGGTCGGTTAAATGAATTTGTGTTTTATGAAAGAGGTTTTTCTTTATATTTTAATGATTCTGATTGTCATTTTCTCTTTCAGATGTAGTGGCTTTTCTTTTGCTGTGGTGTAGTGGTTATCTAGTTTTTACTTTTTGTTTTTTCTGTACACTTGCAATTTTATCCTCTCTTTTGTCTGTACATAGAATTTGTACGAAATTGTAAGTTGATCATTTTAGTTCTTCGTAAATTGTAGAAGGAATAAATTATGATGAACTTTAGGCTTTTTATTTTAGAACATTGCGTCGCTACGGGCTCAGATGCGTTGAAGCAATGGCTAGTTCAGATCAAGCTCAATTTTATTTTGGCAATTTTTGCCTGAACGAGCTTCTTCATTCGTGCCATTTGACAACACTGCTGCTAGATACTGCCACCGTGACTGATGGTCAGTATGATATTTTGTTTGATTTCATAATTAATGTTTCGTGAAATGTTAAATATCAACTTTTGATTTAAAAGTTAATTCTTTATTCTGAATAATTAGATTTATTTGTCGTGACTACACGAGAGAAAAAACGGTAAGTTATAATGATTAACTGAAATAAGCAATTTTCACGGTATGCAATCAAGTACAAGTAGTGAAACCTAAAAATGAAAATGCACATGATGCGATAAACAACAACTTTGACAGAAAATATTTAATTATAAATAAAAAAATGAACTATTTATTTATAATTAAATGAAATTTGAAAGAAAATAAATACAAATGCGATATTTTTTCTTGCATATTTTTATAGAGGGTAAATGGTGAATTTCAAATCATATTAGCTTTATTTTGAATGTTTCATTTTGCAATAGTTTCAGGTATTATAAACAAATTATTATCATCATTATACTATTCTGTCATGTATGTATTGAAGTTCAGTGAGTGTTTTTACTAGTTTTTGTCTCCTGTTGCTCATATCTTAATAATTTATTGCCCCATGTTCATGCCTGAATAGATTAACCTTGATAGAGGCGATTATTTTCTTCATATTTATATGTAAGATAGGAAAGCGTATAATTTAAATGTTTTAGAAAGCGGCGAACCAATTTTCCGGCAAACTGCCCAGTGTGTGCACGAGTTATTTTACACTAGGCTGGGTGAGAAGTACAGTAATTGTGTTTGTATAGTGAACAAACCGTTGCTTTTTGAAATTTGGAAATTGTTTTTGAGACGGTTTGAAAGATGTGAGCATCCGGATGTCAAATGGTTGGCACCGATGCGCAAACGTCTGGAGTTGTTTCAAGCGGGTGGCAGAAGTCCCGCTCTAGAACTACCACGTTTGTTTTATTTTGCGCTACACTTGTCGCAGTCGATGCATTATATGATCACATTTGCTCCAATGACATTGGGAGACATTGATCTTATGCATGAGGAACCGGACCGCAATTTATTAAGAAATGTTTTGGGAGCACAGTGGTCAAAATTATGTTTTCCGTTAATGGTGTTCTACTTGTGCCCACAAAAGATTTACAGCATTGGTTTCGACTATGATTTAGATCGAGTGAAGGAGTATCACAATGTAACTGTGCAAGAAGAGGGCACATTGAGCTCTTTGCATCGGCAAATATCATTGCTGGATGAAATTGAACTACATCAAGAATGTTATCCATTGAATGGTGAAGAATTATCATGCTGTACCAACTGCATGGGGAGTTATAACTTTTGTGCTGAAGTAGCTACTTTGCACGACTCCTACATGGATTGTTTTGTCTGTGGGATATATAAGGTCAGTGTGAGAAAGAATTTTTTATCGAACCTTTTTATTTAAGCAGTTTTGTTTCAATTAAATATTATTATAATATTGCTTGTTGACACATAGTTTTTCAGAGTCTTTGTGCTGAATTTCCAGTATATGAGTCTGATATTCGCTTTGCAATCGAAAGTCACTGTGTAGAAGGCACTTTGGAATTGGATATAACTGAATTTTTGCATACTGAATGCCATCACTTGGTTGATTATCAAAATATGAGCGATTCAGATGACTTGTGTTGCTTTCGTTTGATGGACATTGCCGTTGAGAAATGGCTCACAGTTAACAGGTATGAAGTGTGTACATCAATGATAAATCGTTTTCTTTATCAAATCATTTTTGATTATTTTTTTTCTACCCTTGCAGCAGTTTTACTGGAAGAACATCACCTTTGTTTAACCTTCCGGATTGTGATTCAGTTGGTCAAGAAAAGGCTAGAAATTTGTTTCAAGCTGTTCTTCAAAATTATTTCCAAACGATTCCCACATGTACTGATTATCTCATTTGCAAGCCATTGCAAAACGATTCAAGGGTAATGAAAAGTTGGCAGAGAAATTTTAATTTAATTCATATTCAGATGTGCTTATTCATTTTCATTTTTTGTCTTCATTTTTATAGCTTTTGCATTCATTGGATGAAGGAGCAAATAATAGTGACGTTGAAAGTCTGTCAACTGCTGAGTTGTTTTCATCCAATGATTCTGGGCATCCGCCTGATATGCTATTTGCAGATAATTTAAGTTCTGGTAGCAGATGGATTTTACATTTTATTCCACTTTTTTACACAGTTAGAATTTCAGGAAATTGAAAATTATAGATTTTTAACAATTTGCATTAATTATAATATTAGAGAAGGAATTTTAAATTATTTCAGTGATTGATGTTTTGAAATTTATTTTCAGAGTCAGTCAGTAGCAGTAGCAGTTCGGATTCATATGAAAGTTTTGTGTTGGGCGAGGTTGGTGTTTATTATTGTGTATTTTTTACATTTCATATGGATAAAATTTGTTTCTGTTAGTTTGTTTCGATGGGTTTTATTAACTTGATAATTTTAAGCTATCTCTGCAATTGGACGACATTTCTGAAAGAGAATTTGAACTGCAGTGTAGCGAACCGCAATGTTATCAACATCCAATATTCTTACAAATTTCTTGTTCAGTTTTCATTGGCAACAAGCAGTATAACTTTCGAGTGGATAGTTTGCCAACTTGCATAGGTATTTGATTGGTTTTCTTATTGGGTTGTTTATTTATTTATGGTTTCATTTTTTTGTTAATATTTTAGTGGATTTGTTTCGACGAGGTGAAATAAACGATTGGTCAAACGATATGGAATGCATTCGAGTAGTTCTTCAATTCAACATACTTACTTTGGACCTTACACCATTAGAGGTTGGGTTTTGGTCGCGGAACACTGTGCAGAGAGAAATTGTTAATAATATGAACTGGAACCGGAAGAAATTTTATGACGGAAAGTGTGTTCTTACGATATACTTTATAAAGTTTTTTCTTGACATTTATCTTTTCTAGAGTGCTGGTTAATGCCAGCAGACATCTTTATGTTTTGCCTACTGCTCACAAGTCTGCTTTGATATCTTTTTACAACAGGGTATGTGTGTGTTTATGTTTGTTGCTTTTATGCGTTTGGTTTTCATTTTTGTGAATTTTAGGTAGTGTTGCTGATACGTAGCGAGATCATCTGCGGATATTCAAGATTGCCAATTATAAATGATGCTGTCATTGAGGCAGTTGTCAAACATATTAAATGCGTACTCAGAACTCCTCTCAATCTTGAAATATCAGTTCATTGGAACACTATCCCACTTTTGTTTGTCCTGGATTGCCCTGAAAGTCTGAAACAGTTTTTGGACCGTTTGATGAAGTTGAATGTTTCTAATTGTATTGTCAAGCGTTGTGCAGAAGATTATTTTATCATCAGAGAATGTAAAATTAACAGTACTGATGAAAATCAAGTATCATTGCTCCGGAATTCGGACACTTACAGTAATATTATTTGAGCAGTTGCGTTATACTTTTTTTACTGATTAAATTTTTTCTTGCAGATGAATATCCTAATCCTGTTGTGTGCCGGAGTAATGATGGAACGCTTCGTCGGTGCCACAGTTTTTCTGACATTTCACCACGGCTTATTGAAAAAAGAAATTGTATTTTGAAAAATACGACGTGGCAAAGGGACGATGATGGTTCTAATCTTTCTTATTCGAACCTCAATTCGTATGAATTCGAACTTTCATCCATAATAAAAAGCTTTTATCAGTTACGCGAAGAATTTTCAAACAGAGAACGGCAACAAGGTGTGTTCATTTTTGATATCATGTTTTTGTACAAACCATTTTGCACTGTAGTACTTGTTTAAAATGAAAAATTAATTTTAATTTTATTGAGATGTTTTTTATTTATTCAAAAGTATTTTTTTAATGCTTATGTAATTTCAGCTGAAAATCAATTCTGGCTTATTCTGCAGATGAACATGAACAAAGTTAACGGCACCACTAAGCTGGATATGTACTTTCAACAAAGGCAATCAAAATTTTCTTATCTTACCAGTTGATTGACTATTCAGCTTTTTTATTCATATTTTTGTTTCCCCTTTTACAGCTCTCAGAGAAGGCATTCAGGTTTGTTCGTCAAAGTGTTTAATGAAATAGTACAAATATTGAAAACAACAAACCAAGTAAGTTTTTCATGATGTGCTTTGTTCATTTTTCATGTAATTTGCTTAAATAGATTTATCATTTTCTTTTCTTCTTTTTTAAGTTGAAAACTTACTATATATAAGTGGATAATCTTTATATGCAAGTAAGATGATTTCATACAAAATAAGTGCAGTTGAATACACATAAAAAAGTTACCATTTCATTTCATTCTTAAATCAGTTATTGTTTTTGTATGAAGTAAAATATAAAATCACTTCTAATGTTTTCTTTGCAATAAAATTTCGCTTGCGTACAAAATGCAATTTCATTAGTTGTTCAGAAAATTTGAATTCTAATGCAGGCATGTATAAATTTCTAGTATATGCTGCTGCAGCGCATGTTCAAAACGAAGAAGTCTTCCTATTGGATGATCGATGATAGAGATGGTTGCAATCGCTTGTCATCATATACACCAGATTTAGATTCGATAATTGCAGAAAGTTATAATCAGTTTTGCTATGTTAAAATTTTTGAAATTCAGAAATGGAGAAATGATTAGTTATTTCTTTGTTGCAGATGGTTCAGGGGATGCGAAGAGCGATGATGAAATTGAATATCTGGTCGCTGATAGGCATTATGGTCCTGCCTATTTTGCTTGCCCGGTGGTTGCCTATTGTTGGTTTCCTCTTCATCCATGTTGCGAACGTCTCACAGGTACTATAAATTTGGCTCGTGTTACATTTTTCCGTATGGTTTTCTGTTTTGTCTTTTCAGCTGCGACTCTATTCAGACGTGTGCTGTGCGATCTGTTTGGACACACGGATGATCAGAATGTCTTTTTGTATAAAAATTCAGAAGGAAACGTTTATTACATAAGGTTAAAGCAGTAGAAGCGGTTTGTTGTTAATTATAAATGATTCAGTTGTTTTTGTGCTTTCGTTTAGGGTGTATGATGAGTTTAAAACAGAAGCTTACAGAATGATAAAAAGATGTAATAAGCAGTTTCGTAAAGAATTGAAAATGGTAGAGGAATAGAGTTATTTATTCATCTATGATTTAACAGTTTTAGAAAAAATGGAAGTTAAAAAAATACAAATGTTTTAGGCGAAAATTAGATTGCTACGTTCTGAAAAGTTTTTAAATTACACGTTTGTTACGGTACATGGAATTGAATTTCCAGGTAAATTTTGCTGATTATTATAATTATCATTAGAATTATTATATTATTATCATTAGAATTTATTATATATATATATATATATATATATATATGTGTGTGTGTGTGTGTGTGTGTGTGTGTGTGTGCGTGTGTGTGTGTGTGTGTGTGTGTGTGTGTGTGAGAGTGTGAGTGCGTGTGTGTGTGTGTGTGTGTGTGTGTGTGTGTGTGTGTGTGCACAGCTGCTTCGTGTATTCATAATAATTCAAAAAAATTACCATGGGGTTTATGTTGTACATTTTTTAAGGACTCGAAGTGGTGGAAAAGGTTATCAAACCCTTACGTGCAGCCTTTGATAACTTTATTATAAGGATGTTAGTGAGCTGCATAAAAAATGATCCCAATGTGATTCTGCATTTTTCTTATATGAAGGCAATCAATCTTCTGTTGTTGAATTAAAATAAAATTTATGATCAAGTTTCATTTTCTTTCAGCATTTGCTGTGTAAGAATTGTGATGATGCGACGGTTCATTTTGTTCCTTCTCCTCTGGTGAAACAGCATTTGCCTGCTTTTTCTTATTACCTCAGGCAGATTTTGGGTGGTGCTGGCCACATACCGTGTTATCGAGCTATCAGTGACAGTTTGTGGGTTAGTATTATGATGGCTGATGATGAATGTTGCGTTGAACTGATGATTGTTGAAATTTTACTCACTTTTTAGAAAATAAATTTTGCACCACAGGCAGAACCAAATGACTCGTTCATTTGCATTTTGCATTCTGGCTCTGATGGTGATGTACAATTTTGATGGGTAAATTTATCGAAACATAATTGCTCTGTTTTAGGAATTGCTCTTGTCACGCAGTCATTTGTTGACTATCAAGGAATTCAAGTGAACTTTGCCAATTCAAACTGCTGTTTGGACGTTAGACATGGATACAAACATTTAGTGCAGTTTTTGGATAATTTTGAAGAATTAATAATGAACGCGGCGCGCATTTCTGCTCCACCTGATGCCCAAGAAAATACGACGGATAATGCTGTGGAAAATGTCTACGTCAAATTTGTTGCTAAGTTTCATGGTTCTTACAGTTTGCAGACTTTGATGACTGTGCTGATCCAAGCGATCAAAGATGCCACCTTTGACTTGCTTACGGAGTATTCTCTGCTCACGTTACCTTTGTTTTGTTTGTTTGAAGATCATGAAAAATTGAAATCAGCTTATGCACTCGTTCAAGAGAGAGGTGGAATATATAGATTTTTTTTCTTTTTAGTGTCGTTTTTCAAAACTTTCTAAAACTATGCCAATCATCTGGTAAACTTGTATGGATTTCAGAATTTGGCCGAACACATGAACCATCATTGTCGAGCGGCAGTTCAGTCCGTTTGATCACTGTTTTGCATGACTTATTCTCCATCCCCAGATCTCTGTCCGATTCTGATCAGGTAACGTATAATATGATATGCAATGTTTTATTTTTTACAAATATATGTATGTATATATATAAACATATTACATCTTTTCATGTTTTGTTTTTATTGAACAGCAGACAAGCAGCTTCTTCCAAAATGACGCCTACGTTAATATGCATTACTGGAGCAACCTGTTGGAAGAAAGCCCATCGAAAGTGGTTTTGAACAGCACATTTTATGACATTGCGACGAAATGGCTCGAATTTGGTGCTTCTTCCCATTTTAATAATGTCCACGTGAGCTCATTTTCGTTGAATGTTGGAAAAGATATGCATCTGTTGATTGAGAAATGCATGAAAATCTTGAAAGAATTTTCTAATAGCAACAATCACGTATTGACTTTCGAAAAGCTGAATTGTGGAAAAAGAGTTCCATATTTTCTTTTGAAACTCGATGAACACACTACATTGGTAATTTGAATTACTGTTATTATTATTATTATTATACGAAGTTCAAATTCTTTATTAGCCCAGTGAAAAATTTTTATTACATAACCTGCAGGAACAGGCAATAATAGTCGAAGTGTTTTATGCGTCTTTTAACATTTAGGCACCGACTGAACTTGGTCAACTCGATTACTGTAATATTGTTATTGCCTCCATGCCACTTGATGTGTGGGAGGATAGCATGAATATTGGACAAATGCTTGAAATTTCTGATCTTCCAGATACTATCCATAAATTTCTTTCGACTGAAATCAGTTAGTTATTTCTATTGAATTTTCAGTTTTTTGTTATAATTATTTTCAATTTAGGCTACACTGCTCAGAAGCATTTTCCATTTTTTAAATTTGATGACAAAACTGGCAAATGGAACTTTATTACTAGACAGAGGCTGGCGTTGATTTCAATTTTAGCAAATGAAGTACTTACGCAGCAGATAAATTTTTTCGTTTCTTCTTTGTATGAACTGTTTCTGAATGTGAAAACTGTTTTCTTTTAGATTAAGTTATACATTTACAATTTTGCTAGTGAGTTTGTGGACATTATTCGTGATCGTATCCAAGCAGCCGTGATCGAAGTCAACAATCAGTCCAACTTAGCCAGACAAATATCCACATGCAAACTGAATTATCAGGAAGACATGGTAAGAAATGGGGAAAATTATGCAGACAGTTTTTTAATTGTTTCGTTTTGTGGTAGGTTTGGTGTTTTTTTGAAAACGTGCCCAACAGAATGATATGGCTGAATCCGGTGATGTTTATGCCGGTGAAATATGGTGGAAAGAATGGAACTGTGATGTTTTCCAAGGCAGAAACGGTGGAAATTGGTTAGTTTAATTTTAATATTACTCGAGAGAAGGAATTGAGTTCATTGACAATTTTTCCCCGTAGTTGTAGTTGGATATTTCTATTTTATTAAAACGTGTAATTGCAGGATCTTTACTTACGAATTATGAGAAAACGTCGTTTTGCGCTGCATTTGTAGCTACAACCAGTTCAAATGGATTGAACCAGCAAGTGGACAATTTCGTCCATAATCAGCAAATTGCTCTGGACAATTATAAATTCATCGATAAATTATGCAAAATTATTTTCAACTTTCCCAACGAGTCATCATCTGCAGAGAAGTTTGTTGAAGTATGAATTTGTATTTTGCTTTCATTTTGAACGACAAATGTTGCACTGTTGTTTATTGATTTTTTGTTCAGCAAAAGGAATTGGAATCTATTTCTGAGAAGTTTCTTCTGGTATCAGAGGTTCAGTTGCCCATACTGTTTGATCCGACGTGGAGAAATGGAACTGTATTTTCACTTGATTCAATAATTATCGTCAAATTTGTTTGTTTCAATTTTGCCAACTGCACTAAAATTTTAGAGTGTAAATTCCATGCCTAATCGTCTAGCAGAAGAAAGCCGAGTTGAATGTTGGCAGCTGCGTTTGCAAAAACTGTTACTGCAAGAATTCGTTTCATATTTATTGTATTTGGATGTGGAATTTTTTCAAATTCCTGTCACAGTGAAACAGTAAGTTTTGTATCTAATCTAGCTAGAATTCAGATGTTTGAGATAAAATTTTGAGTATACGTTTTATTGGTACTGTATTGTATTGTATTGTACTGTATTGTACTGTACTGTACTGTACTATACTGTATTGTATTAGGGAAACAGAGGATCAGAGTAATTGGAACAGTGTCTGGTTTTTGCGTATCTGCACCGATGGTGTCGCTCTATTACACGTACAGTTTGATGCGCCTTATCTACAAATTATTTTATATGTTTTTCCATCAGTTATGCTTCATCTTTTCGGATATGAAGCAGTAGGCTTTGCAAACTATAGTTGTATGTTTTTAATTTTTTATTGGAATAATTTTAGAAAAGTTGTTTACGTGATTTGTACAACGATTTGCTTACGAAATGTCACTTTCACTCGTTTGTACACGACTTTCATTTGCAAACTTTGACATTGACAGCCGACAGGGCAGAAGAAGGCGAAGAAACTGCGTTTGCACTTTTTCCAGAAGGATTCAACGTGCAATCATTTTTGCTAGATTTCTATCACTATTACGCCAAACATCCGATTTTTTCCGATAGCATTTTATTGAATCGTAAGTGAATAGAATATGCCCTTTTTTGTTGTCTTGTTCTCACTGGGTTGGATAAAATTCTTAGCCGAAAGGGTGACATTTAAGTTGCCTGTTGCTTGTTCATCAGAGGACATTTTTGATTCCATGCTTGAAGAGCACAGCAAATTTCAACAAAGTCAGCAGCAACAAGAGAAGCATGATTTCCGAGTGGTGAAAATGGGGGAAAATTCAGGCGACAAGCAGCACAATGGCTTTTTTCTTTCGAAATGGTCAGTGAATATTCGATTTTCCGGCACGAACGGGGACGAAGAAAATTACACCGCTTACAGTCTATTCATGTTTGCCGGTGGAAATTTTCCCTTAAATTCATCCGAATCAGAAACATTTTCTGATCAATTGAACGTGAATGTTTTTACAATTTACGTGAAGAATTCTCGACGACAAATGTCCTCCCATTATTGGCAAATTGCCAGATTTCAGCATCGGTAACGATTGTGATAAAAATTTTACATTTCAATTGTAATATGACAGTATTTTTTGTTCTTGTTCAGCTTGCAACCGTTGTTGCAGCATGTCGAAAATTGGGTTCGAGACAATTTTGCTGAAATGATTTGTGAAAAACAAGGAGGAAAAGAAATTTTGCAGAAAAATTTGCCGAGCATTTTGCAAGAAGTAGAATTTAGCTTTTGTGGAATGAAATGTTGCGCAGGTGGAATGTTTTCTGTTGGTTTTTAATTTTTTAGGAAAGCATTTTTGAAATTGAACGTCAAAGCAACGCTATACTGGAGCGAAAAGAACGTTATTCTGCTGTCACTGAGGTAGGAAAAAATGGACAATATAATATGTGTGTGTGTGTGTGTGTGTGTGTGTGTGCATAGAGGTTTTTGTCAACCGCTAATTTGTGAATTAAATTTTTTTCATTTTACACATTTTATGTTTATTGCAGGACAGTTTGAGAGAGATGTTGATTGAAACGCTAGCTGATGATCAGGTGTTCTTTTATTTTTGTCCTCAACCCGTGAGATGCCTTGAATATTTACCGAACGATGCGGTTGCCAGTGTTAAAGAACAACTGATACAACAGCGTCTACGTTTTTATGTTTGTTTGCTTTTTCTTTCTTTTTGTTTTTTGAACTTTAGTAGAAGCTGACGATTGTTTTTTTTAATTTATTTTGCTTGTCAAGAAATGTTTGAACAAGACTTTTGAGCAGTCATCTTTTCACTGCTTGCGACATTCCATTTGGAAGAAACTGATGCGGGATGATAATACGGACAATGGTAAAGGGAAAGTGGTCCCCAAAGTGAGAGCTGTATTCATTCATTCTGTCCAGTTTGATATAAAAGAGCACGAAAAGAATTGCAAATTAAAAAAGCAGAATTTCAGAGTTCTCACGACAACTTATGATTGTTTCAGGCAGAGCGAATTAGTTGTTCTGAATTGGAGTATCTGCTTAAAATAACTCATACAGTCAGTGCCTCTGTGATCAACTCTGAAGGAAATATGCTGACGAAGAAAACATTCTCTCAGTAAGTAAAACTTAATTTTGTACGTGTGTATGTTGTTCAATGGTGCGATTTAATTTTTAATAACGACTTTAATTTGTTTTTAGAATAAACAAATTGATGCGTAAATTGTTTGACAAATTTTCTGGCAGATTAAAATTTTTTCAAAACAAACGCGAACAACGGCAGCATTTGGTCAGTAGTCATTAGTTTGTTGTTTATGAATGCTATCGTTTGTAGTACAATGCATTTTTTTCTCATTATATTTAGGTTTTGATGAATCCCAATTCTGACGATTATTTTATAATTATTACGATTGAAAAGAGACCACGAAATTACAACATTCTAGCAGTGTTTCGAAGTGTGGAAGCAAATGTCGAACGAGATGCTGCCTACTTTGATCAGTTTGTCTCTTCTTCGACTTTGTGGAAAGAATTTATGCAAGTTGAAGCGGAATGTTTCGCAAATTAGTGGTAATTTGCAATTATTTCTTTGTGTTTTTAATTATTCTTTTATTGAGAGTGTTTTTTATTTGAATGTTACGTCCTTGTCTGCGTTTGTAGTATCCGTATCCGTATCCGTATTCGTATTTATTTCTGCTTGTCTGTGTACGTGTGCGCGTGAATTTGTTGTATTCACAGTATCTTCCAGTTTGTGGGTATAAATTTCTGGTATAGGAGAAGTAATAAATCGGTGAAGGAAAACAATTTGAATTTCTTGGTTGAAATTCAAATCAGCACTACTGAACACTGGAGAAAAGAAAACGAATAATGAATTCATTCATTTATTCATTCAAGCATGATTGCATTCGTTTGAAAAGCACAATGATGATTATCATGCATTGTTGATCAGTTTATACCCGTTGCTGAAACTTGGCTGAATTTTCACAGTTGCAATTCAACCTGGAATGGAAGCTTCATTTTCTTCTTCTATATACACTACTGCCTTTCCACTCTTTGTCTGTTTGAAGGCGGATGATGAAGTTGAAAGCGAAAATCAATTTTTACAAGTGCATATTTAATTGTTTAATAATTTACAGTTACGCATGTTCCCTCTGACGACGGAAGAATTTGTAGTTAATTACAACGCAATGCGGGTGGAAGTAAGGAAATTTATTTTGAGAGATATACACGCTGTCAACAGCAGTTGTTGTTATTCTTCTTTTCCATCAATAGACACCAATGAATTTACTTTGTTAAGGACAGCTTTTTCTTTTGCTTTTTTGATTTTGCGATGTATTTATTTATTTATAATTTTGAGGTGCTTAACTTCGAGGAAGCGCAAAATTGATTAGTAGGGTGGAGTGAGTTTAAAAATTTCCTGTTTTTATTTGAAGAGGCTTTTCACTTCCTCCAGTATACTTTTCAATATACCAGAAGCATCAAATAATGATGGATTTTTTACCATTGAAAGTGGTTTTTTTCATACAATCAAAATATGCTGTATTGTGTCGTCGTCGTCGACATGCAAGCGAGCGAACGAACGAAAAATGATCGATTTTCTAAATGCTTCACAAAAGATGAAGTAGCAGATAGTGTAACAACCATAAATTTAATGAAATTTTTTTATCGCAAAATGTATATTTTTTTAAATGAATTTGAAAATTAATAGAAAAAATATTGAACAAGTGAGTATCTTTTTTTGCCTGAGAGAAGAGTGAAATTGTCAAAAATACAATAGCTGCTTGCAAGTATGCAACGTTTTGAAGAAGTAGAAAAATAACAAGCATATTAATGGTCACGAATGATTGATTCAGCTTGGAGATGGTATTTTTGAATAACTATATAATATAAAAGTGATCCATTTTCTTTTCGCTTACGTCATTCATTCTGTTCAATCCGAACTGATTCAGCTGCTTACGACTTACGACAACGTCCAGTGTTGTTAATCGATTTTTCTCTCCTCCACATACATACATACATACATACATATATATATATATGTATGGATATAGCTGTAGCGTCAAAGTTGTAAGCAGAGCTTCTGGTGTTGACAATCGAAATTGACGGACATTAACAGTTACCGGCAGTGTTTGAATTGAAGAAAACGGTCTCTTTGTAAGCTTCATAAAATTTCAAATCATGAAATTACTTTTCACCGTTCTAACGTTTCTTCTCTACACCATCCAACTGATACACGCTAGACAAAGTATCACAAAAGAAGGTATTATTCAAAATTATATATTTTTGTTTTCTTGTAGAAATTTTTTTTTGAATTTTTGTGTTTGTTATTTCAGAATTGGATTCACTGTTAGCAAAGCCGAATAAATTTCAGGTAAGCACAATATAGTGTCTGTCTGCATATTTGTACATTTACAACAGGGTTGTGGTATATAATTTTTCGCTGTGCATCACGGAAGTAGCATACATATATGGAGTTATTGTTTCGAATAGGAAAAAAAAATATTATTTGACACTTTTTCAGATAATCTTAAATGGAACAATTGTGAACAATAATATTTGTGGGGGAACAAAAACGAAAAATAATTTTAAACGTGCAAAACAGACGAATTTTATTTTGCCTAGATAGATGTTCATTGAATTTGCAACAATATGTAAGTAGCTTTTTACACGCTGTTTTGCATCTGTTTATGTTTATGACAAAGAAAGTAATTTAAACAACTAAATAAATAAATAAATAAATATTCAAAGATTATAAGGACACAACATTGTGTAATTAGTTTCTTAATAGTGATGCCATTCTTGTGTAATATATTAATCACTTTTGGTTTATCGTTAATTAGAAACACTTGTGCTAGGAGGTAATATTTATTATGTATTACGGTTATTATTAGAATTTGATAAAATGTAGTGAATGTGGTAATGTAGTGGTACAGTGCAATTATTAATGATGACAATTTTCCAGAAATTATTACACAATGAAACATTTGTTTTAAAAAAAGCTTCTTTTTAACATTTCATTTAA
Source organism: Trichinella spiralis (assembly GCF_000181795.1). Lineage (NCBI taxonomy): Eukaryota > Metazoa > Nematoda > Enoplea > Trichinellida > Trichinellidae > Trichinella > Trichinella spiralis. Next base: position 1,595,114 of record NW_003526948.1, on the reverse strand, counting down.
AACCATTTCTTGGTTCAATTCTCTGTTGAAAGTAATAATGAAGATTATTAATGTTTGTTCTTTTGTTTTTTAAGTTGTGTCAGTCATTAGTTACAAGTTCTTTGCAAGCCTTTCTTGTAAGCTAATCATCTTATTGACTGCATTATGTAAAACTAATTTTTTTATTGATAAAACTTTTTGAAAGCTTTACATAACAGAGAGGGTAAATAGATCAATAAGATGAGCTTGGTTTTCAGTTTAGTAATTAACTAAAACGCGAAACTGATGAAAATGAAGCTTTTAACTTGACAATGAGATTACTTTTTTTTTTATTTTCTGTCCATCAGTAAGTATTAGTATATTGGAGTTTCTGTTTTTTTGTCAGTTTTGTCTCAAATAATCCCCTTTTGTAGTAAGTGAAGTTGAATTGAACAATAATGATATTTACTTACTTTCTCGGAAAATCGATATTAAATTCAATTTGTCAGGCAGAGAGAGAGAGAGAGAGAGAGAGAGAGAATGAGAGCCTGCTTTGGTTAAATAACAAAGAAAGCCAGCTAGCTGCATGCGACTGTACAAAGCACCGCTGACAAGCACTCATCTGAGCATAACCGACATTTTCAACAATGCTAACAAAAAGATATAGATGAAAGCACTTTCAGTTCAATATTCTTCAACCCCGCTTTCCTTCTGCGCAACACTTCCTCAATAAAAAAGTGCACATAGCAATTCTATTGTGAAGCACTATTTTTCATGAGTATAAAAAGAAAACAATAATGATAATAAAGTAAAATTCCTTTTTGAAATTGCGAAACTATTGAAAAAGATGGATAATTAGCAATTTCAGTCACGCACTATGATAGATATTTATTAATAATTCCATTTGATATTGCTTAACATTCAGTCAGTCAGTCACTTTTATTCATTGACAAGAAAATTATTTTATTTTAAGCATAATTTTGGTTATTTCCTCACTGTAGTTGGCAATATTGTAATAAGCGCATTTAATTATCCTGTTTAGCTTAATTATACTGGTCAATTTTTGAAACATACAACATGACACAAAATTCACTGCTTATATATATATATATATATATATATATATATATTCAAGATTTAAAAATGAATTATAATTTTTTATAATGATGAAAGAAAAAAACGACGTTATTATTTATTTTTCAAGGGCGAATTGAATTTGTTGCGAGAATTAAGCAAGATCAAGCAGGACGGCTTGAAAACTGAAAACTACAAACAGGAAACGTCACAGAAAATAAATGGCTTGGAGAAAGCGGAAAAAATTGAAGAAACTACAAGTAATTTGATAAAGTCGTGCAAAAGGTAATTAAATTTTAATTTTTCGAAAATTTCTTTTCAGTAAAGAACGCAAAGACCGGAAAGACGTTGTCGAAAACCACTACCGACATGGTCAAAGATTATGATGGCAAAATTAGAGGGGAGAAAATTCTCGACATTCCGCCGGCCAAATTGCACAAAGTAAAATCAATTTTCTCTTTCACAAGCGAAAATATGTCAAATGCAAAGGGAAAATTTCTTATTGATAATTGGCTAATTTAGGTTGAAGTTGCTGGCGATAAAAAAGAAGCAAAGGTAGACCACAGATGGAAACTTTAAATTATTACTATTATTATTATTATTATAACTTAATAATTTCATTTTTATAGTTATTGAATCCCAGAGACATGGCTACGTATATATTTGAAACTAGTGATGTTGATGGAGTGAAAGCGGTGATTGATAGTTTCGTTAAAAGTAAAAAGGTAGTAGTAAGCTTTTGCTTCATTTTTGTTTTTGATTTTCATATTTGTATAAACTGTAGCTGCATGAAATTGAACAAAAATTAGCTTCTTTTATAATTAAATTCAAAAATGTTGTATTTTTAAGATGACCGAAGAAGATGCCGAAAATTATATGAACCAAGTTACTAAACATTTGAATACCATGCATGTCGAACTGCTGCAGCAGCTATCCAAAGAGGTTAAAACACAGTTTATTCATCTTTTACTTTTTGCTTTCATCAGTCAGAGTATTTTTATTTTTCAGTTCTTTTTTTTCTTACAAAAAAAACATATTTTTCCATTTTTATTTTTAAATTGTCATTTGTCTACAGTGACAGTACTGTTCTTACTGTAGATAAGACTTCAAAATGAAAAAGTGGACAAAGCGTACAATCAGATGCTGTCACTGTCCAACGTGCTTAGCAATAATTATCAGGCTGAAAATCTGTTGTACGCCAATGCGAAAATGTTGTTCTGGTTGTACAAAAATGAGGGAGATGTTTATGCGAAGAAAATGTTGCAGCAGTTTGTGGAGACGGTCCAAGCGGCTGCAGCGCAGGGCAGTGTTGATGATTCGACGAGAAAATTAATTTACGGTAAAATTTTTATTTCAGTATTTTTTGTTAGTTCAATATTATATATATATATATATATATATATATGTACATTATTCATTTAATACAGGAGTGGTTCTTCGAGCAATTAAAGATGCCAGCGTTGAAATTCCTGATGAGGTAAATTTTGCTCCTCCTCTGTGAAATGAAATTTAACAACTTTATCGCTGTTCTTGAGCACTATGATATGGAGTAAAAAAGCATGTTTGTGCATTTTCAGATTCCACATAATATAAATTTATATATTTTTATTGACTTATTTATTCATATTTATATATTTTTTCTAGCGTTGCATCATTTCAATGTTTCATTTAACATTGAATAAAATGTTAAACTTTCAGAGTTCTGATATATTTTATTTAGGTTCTGGAAACAAACTGACATTTCTGACTGACTAACGTCAACACTTTGAATCACTGACGCGTAGTCACAACTGTAATTATATATGATGACAAGCCCGTAGCAAAAAAGGCCAACAAACAGTATTAGAGAGAGAAAACAGTATTTTTTATTTTAGAAAAAATTTCATCCCCATGGCTAGCATGCATAAAAAACACCATATAACGAGTAAAATTTTGAAATCAGTGCATGTTGCATAAAATGCGGAAGTGTTGTTGTTCAAAGTCACAATGCTGCTATCTTTTATTGGTGACGAGCAAAAATGCCAAATATTTGAAAAGTAGGTAGCAGGTTGAGCTGTTAACTCGCCGACCATACTGTGCTTTGAACAGGATACAATCTTCACCCAGACCTTTTTGCCCAACAAATTTGGTTGATTAGCAACTAGGATCTGAAAAGAAAGAAGGAAAAATAAGCACAAGCAGTATATATTTTCAAATAAATATGGAATATATGGTTGGTTTTCTTCTTTTACTACTGCCTACCTGTTCGTAAAATTTATTGTGTCCCACGAGATAGTCGTCACCACGAAAAGAACGTTCAGTGATCAGTACTTGGTATTTCAAACCAACCTATTATTTATTATGTTACATTTTCATATGCAAATATGAAGAAAACAAATTTTTTTCTTCACAAAACTCAATCATACCCGATTTCGGTACGGTTCGTAGGAATTGAACAGCTGTGTCATTCGTCTGGTTCTATCTTTAACCTAACGGAAAAGAAAATATGAAGAATCACCAAATGAAGAACCAAGAATAAATAATAATAATAATATGAAGAGGAAAAAGTGTCTTACAACAGCAGTGTCGAGTCGTTTGAGCTTTGCAGCCGGCGTTCCAGGTCTGGGATAAAATTGGTTGATGAATAAACTTGCAAAACGATACTTTTCCACCAAATCCAGTGTGTCTTTGAAATCCTGAAAAAGAAATGAACAAAATAACGATGCAAGATAGTTTCCAATTTCTCCAGAGCTTTCAAAAATTTACTTGTTCAGTTTCAGTTGGAAAGCCACAAATAACATCCGTTGCAATTGTTATTCCAGGAACTCTGCGAAGGAACTTTTTTGATCAGTACATACATCAATTGAAAACATGAATATTTACTTTTTTCGCATGAATTCAACAACAGCACAAAAATCATCGACGTTGTACTCTCTTCGCATGTCTCGGAGCACAGCATCGCTACCAGATTGAACAGGAATGTGAAGAAAAGAATATACACAAGGATGATTGAGGATTTCTCCAATTTCCTGAACAGAAATAGGGATGTGAAAACTTATAATTCATAACCAATAAAAAAAATACATTCACTTCTAAATAATCCAAGATATACGGCGGATTGGTCATGCCCAAGCGTAGCATTACTCCATCGGGAAGTTTTGCTGTCAGTGCTTTCAACAGTTCAGGCAATGTGCAATCGATGTCGCGACCGTAAGCGCCCAGATCTTCAGAGGTAAGCCAAATTTCTTTAACCCCTTCTAAATATTGAAATTAAAATTGCCGTGCAGATAGATGTAGGACGAATATTTTCACCCACCACTAATGCAACTCTCAGCTCGGTCAATTATCTCTTCGATTGAATAGCTTGCCAAATTGCCGCGAGCTTTTTTCGTTTTACAATACGTGCAATTGTTTAAACAGCTAAACGAATTTTGTATTCACGATTCCCCGGTTTCAGAACTTTTCAAATTTTAATTTCAAACCCTGTATTGATTGCTATAATTTCAACAAGTGGATTTCGACGAACTTTTGGTAAATCCAATCGTGCACCAGCGGTTCGTTTCCCTTTAACTTTTTTATAGTTGAGCAGTTGAACTGTGTTCCCTTTCAACGTTTCTTCAACCACCTCTACTATACGGTCTATTTGTTGAATTCCCACCAAAGATACACCCTTAAATATTAAAACATCAATTAAACTTTTTTTAATGTATAAAACTTGAATTCACTTGAAGCCAAGGAATCGAAGGTTCCGCTTGCGGTACACAGCCGGACACGATTACCGGCTTGTTCAGCGCTCTCGCTTTTTCTAATTCATTTTGCACATGCTGCTCTGAAGGTGTCTTAACTGTACAACTATTTAACAACCATATATCTGCCACTGAGGGATCATCTAAATAAAATCGAATAAAAAGAATACATATATGATTTATGTTCATAAGTACAGACCGACAATTCCATAACCAGCACTACTCATCAAACCAGCCATATATTCCGAATCACTGCTGTTATGCGTACAACCCCATGTCTTTACGTATACTGAAAAGGCACCTAAACAAAGTATAATTATAACAGTGACAGTTGTGACGTGATATTCCTTTCAAACACTTACAATTGTCAAATTTCTATTTGCTTTTTATTTTACACAAAATATTACTAAAATAATTTATGACAACTTTATAAATACATATATTACTATTTTGTTAGTTTGTGGTATTATGCATGGCATGAATATAATAATAATAATAATAATAATAATAATGAAATACACATACCAGGAATAAAACTATCAGCACATGCTTTCCCGGGCCATAAATGTTTTTTGTAGCCATTATTTAGCTTAACGTCTTTTCGTTCACGTGAAGCAAGAAGATCAGAGAAAACATCCTCAATATCGTCAGGCAGGTGAGTAACTGGTGACATTTTTTATCTGATAAAAAACTAATGAAGCAATGAGCTATATAATAACTGAAATTGCACAAATAGTTGCAACTTTTATTAAAACTGCAAAATAAAAAAGAATTTTGATGGAGACCTGCTTTAAAAAATATCAACAAGTAATGCATTTTTGAACTTTCAATCTAAAAAATTGAAATAATAGAAATAAAAAATTGGAAAATTAGAAAATCGAAATAATTCAGCCGCATTTCCTGTTTTACTTAGTGTAAATAGAAAATGTAGCAATCAATGAGCTTAAGCTACAGTAACACTATATGAATGCATGTACAATTTGAATTTGATTGGAAAATAGATGATTCATGCTGTTGCTAGCATTTTGTTCTCACTGACTATATAAATGAATCACATTCACAGATTGCAACTGTTCATTCAATTTTCTTGTTTGTTTAATTAACTATTCTTTACGCTTTTCGAATAATTTGCTAACAGTGTACATCGGTTATGAGTTAAGTGTTGCTTTTAAACAAACGCATGTGTTAGTTAACACAAATATTTTCAATAATGTATAAAAATACAAATAAATTTATTTCATATAATAAACATATACCAACAAGAGAAATACCGTACAATAAATAATTCACAAAAAATTCGTATCAAATTTCAGAGATCAGTAGACTGATAACCGCTTTTCGATTTTTTCCTCGAAACAAAATTACCAAAACGTCCTTTCTTGTCTTTTTCAGCAGATTCTCCTCTTTCAATCGTATCTATACTAAAAATAATATAAAAAACGCAAAAATAATAAAAGAAATAACTGTCTGTTTTTAGTTGTATATTACGAAGATTTTTCTTCAATACGACGAACGTTCATGGCGCTGTGTTGAATTGTTCGATCAATTTTGTTAAAAAAATCGTTCACTGAAATTTTCGATAAGTCCTCCAATTGACCATTCTCGAAGCTCTGATCGACCGTCTGCTTAGCAGCTTGTTTATCCTTCGACATCACTGGTGTCGATTCATCGCTTGACTGACTGAACAACGGAATACTGAGCGTTTCACGGAGGAAAAAGCTTTCTTGTGACCACAGACGATTCAAACGCTTTATTTCCGCAACCTGAAAGCAAAATATTCATGCCAAATGAAAAAAATAATTCGGAATCATTTGCAATTTTTGAATTTAACCACATCTCAACAAAGTAAAAAGCACAAAACGAGAAAACTGTGCTTCAAGCTGAAATCTCTGCTTTTTGTAATCAACAGTTTTGCAATATTTTAAAAGTATATATAAAGGTTTCAGAGAGAACATTATTAACACTAATACCGCATGAAACCTGAAAAAATCAATAAATATCCATTAAAAACACACTTATTTCAACATATGACGACAAAATTACGATCAATATTTACAGCAAGAATGGCAGTAGTGATATCGTAGTAAAACTGAAAAACAACAAGGTAATTAAAATCAACTGCACAACGCTTATAATCAAAAAATATTAATAATGCACAAATTCTCTCAGCATATATAAGGTACAGCAATATTCATTTTTATAAAACAATTATCTGCTTGAAGTTTATATCACCTTGACGTCAATTTCATATTAATATTTCATAAAATTAAAGGAAATGTAATGAAAGTTAAATAAGTAAATCGAAGAATAATAAAATCAACATATAAACATAAAAATTACAAAATAAATGAATTTCACTATTGTTAAACTCACGCTGCTATTAAATTTCAAAGCAATGCCAGGAAGTGTATCTTGCGGTGTAACTTTATATTCGATAACTTTGATAACTGCCCGATTTGGTGGAACAGAAGTTGTCCCGTAGCGAGGAATTTTTTTTAAACCACATAAGAAGGTCGTTTCGTCTTCCATCTGGTCTTCATCAGAAAAGCATGGCATTAGTCTTTTTCTTTTTGATTTCTACAAAAATGCTTCAAATTATCGACAAATCACCGATCAGGACACATGAAAATAAGCAAATAACTAATCTATACAGTCAGCTGGTCAGGAAGTACAGATTCAAAATCCCGTTAAACGTATCATTTAAAAAAATATAATAATAACCGACATAAAAGAAAAAAACTACTCTTAAAATTGAAAATAACTACAATAATTTCAGCAATGATTGCAACATCATAAGATTATATTATGACAAAGAAAATATTATAACAATGCTATTTTGTAACAAAGAAATCATACTGTAGAAAATCAGGCGTCAGTTCGATGAAATTTTAAAATTATTACAAGTACATTTCAAAATATTAATAAGTAAATGTAAATAAAATATATTAATGTATTACTTATTTTATAATCTGTATTTAAAAAATAGTTGCAAACATCAGCAACGTTTTCAACAATGCCGTTAGACAAAGGATCACTATTGAGAAAACTGACCGGCTTAATTCGCAATTTGATTGGTCATTTCTGATTTCTGCTTTCATCATCAAATCTGCTTAGCTCTGCTTTCTCCATTCTTCTGTGTGGGCTTTTTCTGTGCGGCATTCAGTGGATCTCTCTCTTGCGCTGCTGATGCTGATCAGCGCTCGTCATTTTTTGCGGAAGCCTATTTATTTTTTGAAATATAATATTACGCGATTATAATTATTATACACTGCAAGACGACGACGTGGTTTTGAAAATTCGTAGAAGACAAATGTCCAGCTTGACCAGCTGCGATGGACAGTGGTCTTTAAAAATTGATATACCGCGTGGGCGGTATGAATTTCGTTTTCTCTGCAACGTTATTTTGGCAACTAGTAATTCTTATGCTGCATGTCCAAATGATTTTGGATGTTTAACAACTGGATTCATGTCAAATAATTCTACAGCACACATTTTAAAATTATTATGTGAATTTTCAATCAAATTTTATTTTATATTTTGCTATCCCATTTTTTTAAATATTTAATTTATATGATAATAAAAATCCTAAAATTGAGATGCATAAGAGCTTTTAATTACAAATTATGTGTTGTTCAGTTTTGTTTCATTACATTAAAGTATATTTTAATCTATTACATAATAATATAATAAAAGTGTACAAATATCTGGCACTATTTATTTCATTAACATTATTCCACATATTACAAAAACTTTAAAATTGAAAGTAACTAATTTTATGACATAGCTGACATCTTTACTGACTTCATGCTGAGGAATAAATTCATTCTCATGTAGTTATTTTGATTGAATTTACATGACTTTATTTATTCATAATTTTATCTGAAAATTGAAAAAAAACAGTGTTATTCAACTGCGCTGATAATAGGAGATGCTAATTGATATGCAAATTTTGCATGCAATGCTGAGTGAAGGAGCTAATTGATATGAAAATTTTGAACACTTAGGTATCAACACTTACTATATGTAAAATAACATGCCTAACAATGTATCAAAAACATACAGCTTTTGCTTATATTTTGGAAGCTGAAAGGTTGGTATCGAAGAATAAATGTTGCATTATGTTGTAATATTCTCCTCTTGAAGTATGTATGCTGCAGTTTTTCATTATCTTGCTAATTTCGTATTTATGTAAAATTCTTTCGCATATGTTACATTTTACTGCAACAGTTCTGCATATTTCATATCAAATTTGTATGTTTTCTGCACTATATACTGCATAAATGTTACACAGAGCAATTCAAAGCTTAATATTAAACATTTTATTCCAAATATTACAGAATGCTAATCCAATATTCATGTAAATTTGCTTGATATTTCACGAACTGTAATAAATTTATAATTATTTTTACATAATTATTAAATAAAAACCTGCATTTTTTTATTGTAGTGCATACTGTAATGTGCATAGGTTTCCCTGTTGAAGATCCATGCTGCATGTTGATTAAGACCTGACCTACACATGCGTAGCGTGTGGTCCATTCTGATCGGGCAGCTGGCTGCTTCCTGACTGCTGCTCACTCAAGAGATGTCCCTTTTGTGCATTTGTGGTAAGCTTATGATGTTTGAGTTGTGTTTTGATGCGGAAGGTAGTTTCAGTTCTGTTGGCGCTAATTTTGTTTGTCCGATGTGATTAATTTCTTTCTTTTTTGAAATATTTATAAGAGAATGGTTTTTGCATTGTCATCTATTATTAGTACCTGAAGATTATTCAATTTGAACTGTGTTTGTTTATGATTTTGTTATTTGTTTCACTGTAGTGTTAATCCTGATGATCTTAGATTAGGTGTAAAGGATTTGAATTTTCTTCTGTATATTGAATTTAAGCTTTTGAAACTGGAAATTGACAAAAATTTGATTTGATGAAAGCTGTGCAACCTGCTGGTAGATAATATGTTATTTCGACAGGTAGCTTAATTGCAGTCTCTTGTTCTATTGACTAGAATGCATCGAGACAGTCTCACACTGTATCGATTTACGAGCCTCTCCTTTTCTGCAGCTGCTCAAAAGTCTGCATTATGCTGATCAATATGTGGGCTTATCACCAATAATGAAATTAGCATATTTCAATTGCTGATCCGCCTTCACAAGCGTGGTTGTTTACGTCGCTTTCTTCTTGCAACAATAGAGCGAGTATTTAACTTTTGTGAAAACGTCTGCTATTTCTTTCCTTTATTTTTAAATTCAACCATTTGAAAGAACAAAATGTGGGCGTTGGTTAAAATTGCTTTACTATGCAAGCAAAGTGTTCAATAAACCGCTGCGCAATGACGCGCTTTTAATGCTCGATGATGCTTTATGTATCTTTCCTTCGGGAATTTTAAAATTTCAGTTTGGTCGACTTAGCTTTGATTTTCTGCAGTGCAATATGACAGTTTATAGATTTTTTCAAAATTTAATTAGCGAATTCAGTGTTAAATTTTAATTTCTTCTTTTCAGCGTGACGCGTTTGTTTGCTTTTGAGACAGATTTATTTATTTCCAAATAAAATTGCAAAATTTATTTTAGAAAAGGTTTTAATTTATTGTTAATTTGTTCAGTTGACTTAAATACTGGAAGCATGCTTGTAAATTTGAATTTATCAATTATTATTATGATTATTTACTATTGAGAAGAATTTTCAAGAAGCGGAATTGAAGGCTGGGAAAATTTTCAATTATAGGATTCATTTACGCGGAATTTTCATTTAGGGCTGTTGTGTTGGGCAGTTTATTTGTTGACTTGTTTGTATGATGCGATTATGATACGTTATTTGTTTTGTTGCAGATGTGGAAACGTTTGGTCGGTCGTTGTGTTGTGATTGATTTTTTATTTTACTTTATTATTCTTTTACGTTTTATTGTTTCTTTTGTTGTACTTTAAATTGTCATTAGCGCCACTTTTATTATTGTTCATTTCATCTTGTTTGGTGGATTGTATTGCCACTTTTTGGAAATTGTTTTTTGCTTGTATTTTGTGTTCGTTTCATTGAATAAAGTTTTGCCATTTATGAATTTTGACATTTTTTATTTAGTTGAACATTCGGTTTGAACATTATAATGATCACTTTTCATTTATTGTTAGCAATTTGTTTATTATAAGTTTTATGTTGAATATTAAGATGAACACAATCTTTCAGCGCATTAGCATTGCATTCATAGATTGGTACCTATTGAAAAAGCAAGTTGAAATGGAAAAAACGGTGTATTTATAAATGAGTAAAAGTGGTTGCACAGAAATGCAAATATTTTAAGTAATTTGAAAGCTATTTAAACAAAATTTACTTACAGTATGATGTAATTTTTAATGTTACAAAAAAGATAATTTCTTATTGACACAATAATATTAATACACAGTTTTGTTGATTCACGTATCTGAATTTGCAGCGCAACAATGTGATGTGAATCTGCTTTTGTTAGCTTTATCTGGTTTCATTGTATGATTTTTCAACTGTTCAAAGCAGAAGCTTATCAATGTTTTATATGGTATTCATTATAAACATATGAGTCATTTATACATACAAATCAGGTCTATTATTTTTTATTTTGTGTTTTTCTTATTATCGAAGAAATTGAAATCTAAATGCAGTCATCTATTGTATAACTATAAATGTACTTTAGTGATGCACTTATTTTTTTTTATTTTTACATTTATTCTATCACTTCATAACTATTAACAATAATTAAACAATTACTTATAGGTTGTTTATTTTACATATTAGGCCATAATTTTCATCACGGTGTATGAATATGGTATTTGTTTTGAAATTTGGTACAGTATTCCGAACATTGTTTAAAATAATAGTTTTCTTTTTTTGTTTTAAGATGATGAAAATTTCTTATTTTTGATAAAATAAACAGTTAATTTTCATTAATCAATATATTCAATATAACAATTGAAGAAATGTATGTAAAAAAGGAAAAACATGACGAGATGAAGTTCAAAAAAAAACAGTACGAAATTGACATTTGCGTTGCAGAAGTGAATAAAAATGAAATTACCGCACTTCATGTAAATAAATTCACGGTACGTTTCATTTTCAACATCAAGATTATGGCCTGATCTGTTAAATTTATTCATGTAACGTTTGACTGTAATTAAAACACTTTAAAGTATGATTTTTGATTAACATTCTTGAGCAACGAAGAGCAAAGCATTGATGGACTTGGATAAATTGTTTCTTTGAATTATTGAAATGTTGATGGAAGTTTTCAATGATGTTTTCTGTCAATTGCCGACTTAAATTGAAACTTCGTTATTTGTTAAATTTCCGCTGGTGATGATATTAGATTTTACGGCTCAAGCTAAATCGTATCATCGACCAATGAAGCAATGTTTTCACAGAAACACCGACAGAAACGATGCATTTGGGAAATTTGGTTAAGATATCGCATAAAGATGAAACGAAACACTGCTTATCTAACAGCAGACGCCAACATCTTTGATTGCTTTTTTTTAGTATCTCATCATTTCTTGATACAGTCTATTCGTTTAGTGTTACTTTGGCAAATAAACATGATATGGACGTTTAAATTACAACATTAATAACAAGTCGACGTATTTACGATTCACATTACTGGACAAAAAAGATTTTTCTGCAATAAAATAAAAAAAACTCTTCTTGGGCATCATTTCAATTTATTGGACACGTTAAATAGCTTTTTAAATTGACTATTGAATATCAGTTATCACAAAAATATTATAGTGAAGGGTCAATTTTCAGTGTTTTCTTCTTTGCCGACACCACTTTCAATAATATTAATAGTACATCAAATAAATATAAATTAACTCGTTGGAAATAGGTAAAATGTTTCGTTAAGCTAAATTTTCAAGTTCAATGTCAACAAAATTTTCACATTCACATGCTGTAGTTGTAAAGCATTTTTTAATTCTTATATTATCAGTTTTCTAATATTTCAAATTTTGATTTATTAAAATTGAATCCAATTTCAAATTCATGCTATGAAGAGTAACACTGTAAGCAATGATAATTGCTTGTGGTTTAATCTAATTTCAAAAGTACAACTGTATTATGATGATGATGGTGATGTTCAAATTTATTTACATTTTCGTTATTTTGATTAATGGTGATCCTCCGTGAGTTGCAATACAGCATAAAATTCACATTTATTATTTATCAAGCAGAAAATTAATTTATTGATTATTTTTACGATTGTTTATTTTATGTAATATAAAAATTGACACGTTTCTTCAATCTTTTAATATATATATATATATATAGTATTTGTTAAGAGAAGTTTTTTATTCAATTGAAATTTGAATTATTGTCATGAATTAACAAGAAATAATTAATTACTTCTTGTATCATTTTAATTTATCGAAATGTTATTTGAATGTTTAATGAATAATAAAAGTAATTGTACGTTAGGCAATTACAACGATGTACTTTTTGTTTTTTGTCTATTTTTCTGTACAGAATTTTTGAAAAATCTATACATTTTAATTATATGTTATCTTATTTAATTCAGTGATAATTGATTTTCTTCCATGACACTTTTGGTCTTTTTGAAGATTGTTGATGTTTGTAAAAGTTGTTTAAAGTTTAAATTTTTTATTTAATATTTTTGTAATTTATTAAAAATATTGATTTTTTTGAAACTATTTTAAGAAACCGCTCTCATGTTATTTTGTTTCTATATTGGGGTTATTATTTTTTTCTTAATTTTTTTCAGACTTGCATATATTCTGTAATACTGTATTTGAATTGTGCAGTAGTGATGCTGTTTTGGTCTGTTTAATAAATGTATAACTAAATGGAGTTGAATAATATTTTAAATGAGACGCAAAAAATTTGCTTCCTCATACAAGTCACATATGGAAATAATATTTGCACGAAAGGCGATTTTCAATATGAAATTTGAAACGAATAACGATACAAATGTTTTCATTTTGAATTGTTTCATTCATCTTAAATCATAATTTATTTCCCTTTCCTTTTCGCAATATATAATATATTTACTTTTTTTCTATTTTTTAAATTTCATTTATATTTTTATCATTGAACACTTCATCGACTTTTGTAATACCAATAATGACAACATTGTGCTTCTTAAGCTACTTTTTCATTCTTTTTGCAGTGCTTCATAATCATTTTTTGACATGTGAGTGAATTTTTAAAACACAAGCGTAATTCAATTTCTTGAGTAACTGATTTCACTCTTATTTTTTATTGATTTTTATGCACAATCAAATTAAATTATTTCATACCGAAAAGTGATGGCGGTGTTACAAATATCTGTCACCCGATGTACACATTTTGGCATTTGACTTTCATTTTTGTTACTTATAATAAGTGTTCATTGTACAAGTTTATTTCTTTATTTGGAACATTCAATTATTAATTTTAATGCAATTTAATATTTCCAATTGAATTAATCAATGTTTTAAAGTATTTTTGAATTCAAAAATAGTGTCCTCTATCACATATATAAATAAATAAATAAATATATATATATATATATACGTATATATTTGTATATGGAATTTTATGAATCTGAAAAATAGTTGTTTATGCAAGCGTTTTGGGAAAGTTGTGTTTATTGATTTGCTATTTGCATTTTTTGAACGTATGTATTTTGTTGTTTTTTCTTGTTTGTTTGTTGTCCGAGGGGCAGGAACGCTGAACTGAGGGGAGGGAGGGGGGAACAGCTGTAGCTTGATGCCAGTGTTGGAAATTGGAAATCTTATTCTGTAGTTTAAAATGGGAATTTTGCTTGAAATCGAAGATTTGTTGTGACAAACGTTTTGGCATTTTGTTTGAGCTTCTTTTAATTAAATTGTCCAATTTTCATTTTTCCAACGGCAAGTGGCTGGTTTGCCAATTTGCTCACTTCCGACTTGTGCTGGTTGCTTTAGGCAGCTTTTATTGCGCTATATAAGCCATCCGAACTTCAATCGATAATTTCGACTTTAGGTTGGCTGATTTCTGCACAACCAACTTGATCATTTTCTCCTTGAACATTTATTTATTTATTTATTTATTCATTCATTCATTATTATTAATTTCATTCTCTTTTTACAAATATTACTGCCGAGATTGGTTGATTCATTTTTATTTTTCATCCCACAGCACCAATCTTTTGTTAGCACTTTTGTCAGTCACATTGATCCTTTTGCAAATATTACCTATTTAACATGACAAAAGGTGACAGGTGGCGCTTTTCACATTAACTTCGCTGGCATGCTTTTATACTTTGCTTACTTTTGCTGTTCATCTGTTCAGCAAGACAACACTGCAAAATTTTCAAAATGAATACTATATCTGATGAAAATTTCGCCACATTGATTCTCTGTTACATTCGAGGTATGGATACAATAATTATTATTATTACATTTTTTTCCTTTCTTTTGTTTAAATCCTTTCGTGATTGTTTTCAAACTGGAAAAAATTCTTTTATATGCATATGTATGGGGATACTGTATGTATAATTTTCTATTATCAAGTTATTATTATTGGGATTTTTCATTTTTAACATATTTTGTCAATTTGAACAGAAAGATACATTTAATTGACAACGAAATATGAAGTGTATTTAATCAGAATTTTCTTTGCTTCTGACAAGTAGTTTAATTGATCGAATTAAATCGGCTAAACGTCGTCTGTTCGTTTCACTTTGTTAAATAAATAAATTACCAACGTATACAATAAAAATTGTTTCTCAATAAACAAATTTTATTAAAAAAAACAAGCAAGTTTGCTTTCATTAAACCATTTTTGATGATAATTTTAATTTTCGAATTGTAATAAGTTTGCTGAAAGCGGTAGTTCTTTATTGGAAAATTTATTATTGATGTCATTTTTCGTATCGTTCACGTTAAAAGCAAAATTCAGTTCTGCTTTGTTGAATTTATATTAAATTTTCATTCAAACTGTTTAATTTGCTTAAATGTTATTTATTTTTTCACTCACTTTTGTACTGATGGCAATTTTGCTTTGTAATTATGCTCAGTATAATAATTTGTACATTTAGATGTTGTTGAAATTTTCATTGAAGGCGTTAAAATAGCAACACGTTGATTGAAAAGCATTTTATATTGTATTTTTGACTTGAAATTTTTATTTATTCATTATTCAACATGCATTACAGTGGGCGGCCGCGGCGGCGGTAAGGTACACGACGTCAGCTTTATTGTTAGCTCAGCTTTACGCGGCAGTGGTGCAATTAGCTTCATGACGTCATTGCATTCGATTTGTTTATTCTATAAGCTGTTCATTGATGGACAATATTTTATTGAAATCGGCTGTTTAGCATCTCAAAAGGCCCATTCAATTGCATTGCATGAAAAGTGATTTTGATTTGCTGGTGCGAAATTTATTTTTCATAAAGCAAAATACGCATGCGCACATTCATTTGAACAAATTTCATTTACTGTGAAATTTAAAGATCTAAAATTAGATAAAGGTGTTTCAAACTTCGATAATATTCTTCTTTTTTATTTTTAAATTTAATCAAAAACTTTCTTTTCTTTTCATCATACTGTAGTAGAAATGACTGTTACAGAAATGCAAATTTTATCTACCATGCATAAGGAAACCGACAAGCAAGCGTTTGAAAATATATTTCCACAATAAATGAATTGAAATTTATAAAAAAAGAGCATTTTTATCTTTTTTTCATAAATGTCATTTTTTATTTATAAACGGCAGGATCTATTAATATTTTCTTTTCTTCCCTCTTATTATTAAATCATTCATTTGAAAATAATCACAAGTGTCCTTTCAATCTTATTATTCATTATTTGATTCATCATTATCTTGCCAGTGTCGATAGCTTGTTATTATCATTAATCAATAAGTTTTGATAATTGATCATTTCATTTTATTTTCTTTTTCACAATGAATAAATATATAAAATATTAAAACGAAATTTCTTGCAAATAATAGCTTGCATTTATTATGAAAATGAGATTGAAGTAAAAGTAAATTCATGGAACATTGCATATTTTATTGATAGGTTTCAAATGATTGAGTAAACGCAAAAAGTAAAATACACAATGAATTATTATTTATTTATTTATTTATTTATTAAATATTAACCGTAATACAATTTATTAATGTTAAAAATCTGTTTATTGGAAATTGTAATAATGATTTTCGTCATTATTTTGATATCGTGCAGTACAGTAAGTAGCAAGTGAACCTGTTATTAAAGTTGATGACAATAATATTTAAGCAGAAAATTCAGCGATGGAATGATTTTTGATTTAAATATTTTTCTTGGCATCTTTTCATATTCAAACTGTCCATATATTTGCCTACTGCGTTTGTGAGCATGAATTTTGTAAGCAGATTGATTGTCCAATTTTCTATTTTTATGAAAATAATTTGCCACTGTTTTTAAACTAATTTGCTTTTTTTCTAATTTTAGTGAAGAAAGCACGACTGCATGGTGCAAGTGGTAAGTAAAAATTTTGTTTTTTTGTTAATAAATAAATTGTTATTGTAAGTGTTGAAATTTACATAATTGATAGGTTGAGTTGTCAGAATATTATGATTAATAATAATAGATTCATCTGTGAGATTGATTATGACTGACTTTTGGTTTTTCGTTGTTGTTATGTTTGACTTTCTATGTTGGAGTTCAGGATTTGCTTAAAAACATTCTTCCACTGGTTGCAAAATGCATCGGTGTTACTGTTAGAGTTCATGTTACACGATGCCAATGAATTTGATGCAAAAATTAAAATTTCACTTGTTGCCGCCACGAAATGCAAATTATATATACATAACTAAGTCAAATAATTAGTTTCGTTGCTAATCTTTTGCTCGCGTGATTTTTGCTTGATGCGCGATTTTGGAGATGAATCAATTTTTCAATTATTAAACGTCGTTTATTGTTTGAAGTCGAAGTGGGAAATGAAAATTTGTTCATAATTTCACCCTGTCTGGGGAATCTTTTTCGCTTATTTTACGTCCAACAAAAGATGGAACTGAACACCGAAAGCGAGCGCGTCATTTAATAGCAGTTAATTGTTCGTTGGCAACGTTTATCATCATCATCATTGTGCTATGATTTCAGTTTATCTTTATTGAAAGCATGAAATTATGCTCAATCGCTTATAATCAACCCTCGTGCCGAAGAATATACAACGCCAACGCTGGCAAAGTTTAAAATTGTTTTCCATTTTGAATAAACAGTTCTTTATACAAAATGTGTAATGATTATTAAATAATCAAAAATAAAACAATAAATAGTCTTTAGTTGTTTATTGATTTACTTTTCTTTTTACTTATTATTTTTAATTGATTCATTGTTCAGGGTTGAAGTTAGAAAACGTTATATTCTAATACAATTAAAATGCTTTTTTACAGTTGAAATTGACCGTTTCATTATTTCCCATAAATTAAATTATTTTCGATCAAATTTTGGTTAATTATAATTGAAATGAATAATTCATTTTTTGCATGCGACTGCACCGATAGAATTGCAATTGCATTGTGGTTTAAAAATGGACAATTCTGTATTTATTTTTATTTGTACAGAGCAGAAGAAAAATTACACTTGCTTACTGTAGCTTTGTTTCAAAAACTTTACTTATTTATTTTTTGAATTTTTGAAATAAATAGAAGCAATGATAATAATGCAGTTTAACTTGAATATTTAAATAAATAGAGTTGATTATGAAATAACAAATAGTTGGCATTTTTATTTTCGTTCATTTGCATAATGAATACATTCAGGAATTTGTAAAATTAAATTTTCACTTGTACTGGTCGATTGATTACTTCAAAAAATATATGAATAGCGAAAATGAAAATAATCTTGTTTTTTATTGTATATTTTTGTTTTAATTTTCATGATGTTTTCAATTGAATTTTCTAGATGAAGTCCATTCTTATGTAACGTTGAAGTTGCAGAATGTCAAATCGACTACGGTAGCAGTAAAAGGAAGCGAACCTTGTTGGGAGCAAGAGTTTATATTGTAAATTGTTTTTCATTTTTATTCTTCACATTGTGAATATATTTTCAATCACAACAACAACAACAACAACAATAATAATAATAATATTTTTTTAGTGAAACAGAACGGTTAGATCTTGGACTGATCTTTGAATTATGGAGTCAAGGTGTTTTGTGGGACAAACTGATGGGCGTGTATTTTATGCCACTAACGTCAGTGCATTATTCGAACGTGGTATGAGTTTTTATTTTTGAAATTTATTAAAATACAATGACATGATAAAAATGACTTGTAACTATTTTTCGATTAACAATTTCTATATACTAGCTGTTTTTGATTTTTCAAACAAAAAAATGAAAATTAACAGTAGTGTTATTTTTAAAATTTTTAATATTCCATTTTAAAACAGTGTAAGTTATTTTATTTATAAAACTAAACAATTGACATTTATCTCACAGTTTTTTGTGAATAACTAATTTAATAATAGCTTTTGAAATTGGTTTCGTATTACAATAAAATGTAAGAAGGATTATTGATTATTTTGTATCTTCAATTTTAATTTCGTTTACTAATCTGAATCAATAATACAATTGACTATAATTACTGAGAAACGGAGAGAATAATTTTGTTTAAACAGATTTTGCATTTTTTTTACTCAAATAAATCTGCTTTGATTGTTGTAATTTTCATCCACTGCGATTCACTTGAGCATGTAGCAATTTGAAATAATTCTAATACTTATATATTATTAACCTATATAATATTGAAATTTCAATTTTGAGGAAATTTGAAGAATAAATTATATTCTGCTTTATTTATTAGTCTCATAAAAACGAAATAACCTGCTCGACTGATACTGTAACTTTAACGAATTGCATGCAACTGAGGTGAAACATCTTGAATTTTGATTGAAAAAAATTTAATAACTTGTATTCATTGTTGGATCTGTTCAGCGAATGGGTTTCTGTTTTTGTTTTTTGCTAATCAATTATACTGTATTGTGGCTTTTATTGATATTATAATTTCACTGTCAGTACAAAATTGGATTTTATTTTTTTGTCCAAAGTGACATTTGAAAATTTAAAGCAGTAATTTTATTAAATGAATTAAGTCAGTATAAAAGAATTGTAAAAATATCAATATTTTTCATCTTCAAATGTACAAAGATGAATATTATTTTTTTTTGATTTTATAAATAGTGTATTTGGAAAAATTCACAGAAGATTCTCGATGAATGAATTGATAAATTTTTGGGAATTTTGTTTTAATTATTAAATTTATTACAGGCTGGTTCTGGAAAATGGTTGCAGTTGTTCTCTGAGGTGGAAACGAAAAATGGTGAAGTTGTCGGTCATCGAGGACAAACTTCACATTTATTGCTTGCCGATGTTCGGTTTGAACTTCCTTTAGGTAATAATAATTATTATTATTTTCCAGCATATTCAGCTTTTTCAAATTTGTAAATAATTCAATTCAATTTGAGAATTCAACGATGAAGAAGCTCAGATACTGCAGCAAAAATTAGAAGCTTTAAATCGCATGGACGAAGAGGTATTCTATTTGTATATTTTTGTTTGATTAATGAATTGATTATTTGCATGGTTAACTTATCAGGAATAGCCGTGATTTGAATAATTTCATAATAGCATTGATTGTTTGGTGCGTTGTTACAATATAAATTTAATTTGTAATTTTAAATTTATTTAAGTTGAACAGTGAATTATAATTGTTAAGAATGGTATAAATCAAGTCACGTATAATAAGGTGATCCTTTTATCAAGATAATGTTTAAAACTAAGTAAATTTTCTCCCATATTTATAAGTTCAGTTGCTAGAACATTCAGTTTCATTACTTGTGTTTTTTTGGTCTGCAATATTTTTCTCTATCGACTTGTTATTGGTCTTTGCAAACGCTATTGTTTGCATTATTGTCAATGACTTGTAAAATATGCATGAAAATGAATCAGGTGGGTACACATATTTTGATTTCTTATATAAATATGTAAAAAATTAAATTATTCATATAATGGATAATTTATACCCATTGAAGGTGCATTTTCATAAACACAAGTATTCAGAAAGATTTCAGACTTGGCAACTGAAATTTCAAAATTATTTACAATAATGATCAGCAAGAATGATCGGGAAATATTTTTGCACAATTACTTTTAATTCGATTTAATTTTTAAAAATATTTATTTTCTTATATTCATGCTGTTATTCAATTTTGCTATTATCACGAGGCGATTATTTATCAAAATTACCAAATTATGAACTGTCGAATTCAGAGAACAGTTAATTAATATTTTTTTTTTATTTTTATTTTTCAATTTTATTAATTACTTGCTAATGGCAGTTATTGTAAAATGATGAGCATTCATTTCTCTTTTTGATGATTAATTTCTATCATGTAAAAGTTCTGTTGTTTTCTGACTGTTATTTGCACTTAAAAATTTTTTTAATTTCAAGTCTTACTGTATCCCAGTGCATTATTTTTTTAAATGAAATCGAACCATTGTTCATATTCTGTTCAAATAGACGGATGCAACTGAACAATGATAACATTGGAGCATTTGAATGTTGGTGTTTTTTGATGCTTTTATTGTATTATATTTTATTTTTAGAATTTATTTTTATTTTTATTTTCAGATTTCCACTGCGCAACTGCAAATGAAACGAGCTCAGTTTAATCGATGTAAGAATTTGAATTTATTATTATTTTTTATTTTCTCATATAACAAAACACATCAGCAATAATACTATAAATAGGAGTGTGAATTATTATTTGCGGGAAATAAATTATGGTTCAATTTAGCGTATTTTGTTGAAAATTATTTTTCACATGAGACTTCATTTGACAGTATTTTGCTTCAAATTAAAAAGGCAAAAGTGTACCAGAATTTACAATTTCCCGATTTTATTAAAAGAACAGTATTTATTGAATGGAGAAGAAAAAGTTTTAATAAATTTCGCCACGAATCATTTGTCAGTTGAGTTGAGAATATCAGAGTTCTTTTCTTGACAGTTAAATTGAAAAAATGGATTTATTTGTTTTTCTGTTGTTTTCTTTGTTTTTTCATTTCATAAGTATTGGATGATTTACCGACGCAGAGAATTGTTGTTCACTAGTAGTAAATGATTCCTTATATTTTGATCTATTGCAGACGATTAGTATCGAACTGCGATTTTATTATTGGTTCTTGTTCGTCAGTTTATTTTATTATTGTTAATTTGCCGCATATTGCTTACATTGAAAGAGCATCTCGAGATCTAGAGAGCTTGTGTATTAGTTGCCGATGCTTGTAGTTGTTGGGTTGTTGCTGTCGAAAGTGTAGTATCCAGAGATTTTTTTTCAACTAGAAAGGAAGAATAATTTTTGATAATCCACTTTGAAGTGTCTGTTTGTGAGCTTTTTTATCATACTTCTTGCAGCTGGGATATCTGAAGATAGCGATTATACGTCTGATATTTCCTTTCCTGTGCATTTGAACAATTCTTCAGCGCATCAGTTTGGTAACCATCTTCGAACCTGCTGCAAATCCACCGACAACGCCGAACAGCCTTCTTCAGTCAGAGTAGGGGAAAAGTTTTTCTTTTTCCTTTTCTGCGCATCAATATATATATATATATATATATATAATTTATTTATTTAAATATTTTTACGAAATTATTTTCTCTTATTTTTGAACGTATTGTAGATGTCTTTGGAAGATGAACGAGACTATGCAACGAGCTCGAAGCAGAACGCCGAAGAGCAGTCGTCGTTTGAATATCAATATTACGACGAACAACACTTGGGTGAACCTCAAAGTCCAGGCTCAGTTTCAAGAGTGAATTACAACTCCACCGGTGTTCACGAGAATTCTTACCATGCAAATGACAAGGCAAGCAATTTTGACAGTAAAAACTGCCATCCGGAAGTGAACACCGCTGCTAAACGGCGTGCCAATCTCAGAGCAAGCAAAGAGAGGTAAGAAAAATAAAATGTGCAAATTTATTTTTAAAATATTCCTTCCATCTTCTGAGCTTGGAAATTGAAAAATACTTTTATTAATGAATATTTAATTGTGAAACATTTTCTTATTCAAATCAATGTTCGTTCATTCATAATTTAATTTTTCAACATCAGTAATTATAGCAGAGAATTGCTTTTTTTGGTTCGTAATTTTGCGAAAGATAATTTGCAAAATTAGTTCTTCTGCAATGTTGTAATAGAAGATGCTTGTTATTTTTCTTATTAATACTTTGAGCAAGTTTTTATACATTATATATAATATAATATAATATAATATAATATATAATAATAATAAGTACAGAAATAAGAAAAATAGTTTTTTTAATATAGAATATTGTTTTAATGAACCTTTTTTGATGTTAACGAAATTGTTAACGGCCAGTTGGTCGGTGTGATGATATAGGTTGACTGTGATCGATTTTGGTATCTGCTTTATTATGCGCTAGTCAATTGTGGCTAGCTTTGTATTTATTTTGTTGTTCATTTTCAATTTGATATCTGCTTGACAATTTTGTCTTTTGCCAGCAGTTGGATTGGAACAATTCAGTTCCAAGAAATTCAGTTCCTCTCGAACGATGGCACATTGATTGCATGCACACTTACAGCTTAGTCTAACAATTTGCTTGCCAATTCTTTTTCCTTGTTATTTCACATTACCCAATGTGATCAGTTTATATATATTATTCTGCTAATTGTTTATCATTGCATATTATACTTGTTATATTAATTATACAGCTTTTGGTTTGTTTGTTTGTTGCTTTTTCACTTTTGACAAACCACTGCTGAATGTTTTCTGTTCAAATGTTCAAATATCAATAATTTGAACAAAATTTTTTCAAAAAGTTATTCATTTATTTCATTTTATTCCTGTTTCTCTATTTCTAATTGTTCATCTCTATCTTTTCACTAGTCAAACTTTCTCACTCTTCCATGGAACGTGTATGAATAATTTCACAAGTGTACAAGATTGGTCGCTAATTTTTATTTTATCCATTTAACTTTTATGAAATAATATCTCATTTAATCAACAACTTTGCATGGTGCTGACGTTTTGTTTGGATGATTGAATTTTTCTGATTGAAAATTGATTGCCACTTCCAATGGATATATTTTACATTTACATTCATCGGCTGCTATTCATCTTGGGGAAAGGAGAGGGGGAGGGGCAGGGGGAGAGAGGTTATGGTAGTGATTTTGTACAGCGATGAATAATTGACCAGCTAGCTAGCTTAGATGGATAGTTGGGAAATTTTTCATTAAACTTATTTCTTTTTTCATATTTTCATTACTATATTCAGATTGTGTTAAAGGCAAATGCTTTACATTTCTTCAAAGAAAACCTAAAATTCTTATTTTATTTTTTATCAGTGCAAAAGCAATTTTGATGTAAAAAGAGAATTTGGTTGTTTGGTTGTTGAAACGATTTTTAATTTTATAATGTTTAATTACGTAAATGAACTGCTTTCATTTTTTGTTGATTTTTCAATGTTACATAATGCATATGTAAAAGTGCCAATCAACGAGTGCACAATAAATAACTTTGTAACTAGTAGAATAACATCCTCCAGTAGTACACTTTATTTTTAAATTTTCTTAAATAATATTGTTTCGTTTTGCTTTTCTTAGAACTTATTCATCAGAGCACGAAGTGTCAGATCATATGTCCCCTTGTAGCGATTCAGAACCTCTGTTTTACAACAGTAGGCCTAACGATAGGTAAGTTATATGTTCCACTTTTGTATTTGCTTCATTTTTTTCTTATAAATTTTAAAGATGTCGATAAAGATAATTTTAATTGTTATTTTTATTTGTCTTGGAACAATTGAGTAATTATTACAGTAGACTAGACAAATTTTTTTTCTACAGACAATCTCCACGTTCAAAATATTCAAAATTAAAATGGGCAAGTTGCCATAACTTCTTTTTTCTCAAATAATTGTCTTACGCCTTTTATGATTATTTTCCACTTAAAACAGTTAATTATCATTTTCACTATGAATATGTTATAACTGCTGTTGTTTATACTGCTTTTGATTTTTGATAGACATGATATTTAGCACTTCAATACAATTAACATAATTATTTAAATAGTAAAAAAGAAATATATTCTTAAACAATAATCTTGAGCTTTTTATGGTTGAAATTGTTGCCAGGATGGAGCATTTATTTTTTGTTTTTGTGAAATGAAAAAAATGTAAAAGACCTTAAACTTTTATTGAATTATTATACATATGTATGAATTTTTTTTTTGTAAATTTCTTTCGAAATAAAGGTACAAAATTTTCATTCTCAAAACGGATGAAGTGATATTTGACAACTCTGCACAAATAGCTAATATTGAAGATAAATATTACTTGATTTATTTTTTCTATATATAGTACTGTAATAAAGTATTTGTGCTTTTTACATGTGAAACAACACTGATTACTGTTTTTGTATACTGTAAAAGTTTGAAAATTTAAAATTCTTTTTCAAGTAAATATATTTTAAAATCACGATTGATTTATTAATAAATCCATTTTTTGCTCTTTGGTTATGCTTATTTTATTTTTTGATTTGACGTGTAATACTTTTTTGTATTTTTTTGTATTTTTTCATGCTATATAAATTTGAAGGAGTTCACACAGAATGGAATGTAGTGAAATTTATTTATTCATTCTTAATTGTAAGCAAATAAGTTAAGGTGTAGAGTATGTATCATATGTATGTATGTATGTATGTATGTACAGCATTTAAAAAAGCAAGAAACATTGCTTTGATAATTTCATTTTGACAGGCATCGGAGTAAAAAAGCGACTGTTTGGGATGACGATTTCTTTGTAGACAAGCCGTGTAATTTGAGGTAACATTTCAGTTGCCTGTGATTGTTCTTATTACTTAGCATTTGAGCAATTTTATTTTTGATCTTTTAACTATTTGCTTTTTACTTTGCACGAAGCTCTGACGCGCTGCTGATTTTATTTCAATTTTGAACTTTTAATTTCTTTACAGTACGTAGAGTTTTTTTCTTACTTATTCATAATTATATATTTATCCTCTGTATGTTGTATTCATTATTCATTAATTACACTGGCTGTTTAGTTTTATAGGAAGGACTAAATGGTTTCAGTCATTTTTAATTTAATCTAATTAATGCTCGTTTAATGGTTATCAAAGGTGACAAAATGATCAATAAAACTGTGTGAATACTTTCATTACTGCAAATGGTTAATGTAAGCAATTTTTTCATTCATTTTTAATTTTATAAATCTAGTGCTGCTGCATAATTTGATTTAGCCCAATGTGGGTGTTTAATAATTTGTAGCTGTAAATAGGTACATATTATTGAGCAGAATTTTACAGTTTTTTGTACAACAGATATAATCGTGTATATGATTTGTTTTTTATGTTCGCTTGTTAGCTGCATTCATCATTTATGGTCGACGTGCTTCTATCAATATTTTCAAAGAATAATCTACTGCTTCCATTTCTTCTTGCATTTTCATTTTTACAAAAAATAATTCATATATTGTTGTTTATTGACGCTCTGTTTGATTTTCATTTTCTGCAGTGGTGTTAAATTTGCATCTGAATTATTCTACTATATTTATAATGTATTCTGTAATAATTTTTATTGAATCATCTTCGGTGCTCGTTGTTCACAAAGAAAATATAAATGTTTAATTGTTGTTTATTTTGATTCATGTTGTTGTTATGAATCATGAAAAAAAATCTAAATAAGTTATAATTGTTAAATTTGAGTTTAAATATTCACCAAGTTTGAAAGATGTTCCGCAGAAAGATGGTATTAATTAGTTTGCGATTGAAAAATTGCTTCTAAAACCGAGAGATGACGCTTTGTGCTTTTTGTAAGCTTTGAATGGCGCCTTGACATGCTTTGCATTATTGCACGAGTTATGTTTTTCCGAAGTTGGAAAATATGATATTTGTGGTATTGTTAATTTTACAAGTGCAACGAAGTGAAAATAATATTTATTTAGCCATGGCGTTTATTCGGACTCTTTTGGCGATTCAATATGCAGAAATTCCATCTCACGCAAAGGCTCCAATTCGTCGAGTATGTCGTCGCAGCAAAATTTTGGTACCCTGTTGAAAAGGTGAGTGAGTTTTGTATTTTTGTTTTTCTACTTTGAGATGCAAGTTAGCGTTTGAATTCTGCATTAGAGATGCTATATTATGATGAGAAACGGTAGGATGTTGTTGTTGAATTTTACACAAAATGAATTATCATCAAATTTCTTTTTCCAATTGATGAATTTGTTGTGGTGGAATAATACTTGGCTATGAACGTTTGCAAAATATCTCCTCTGAAATTTTACTATCCCGTCGAGGGATTGTGTGTGTGTATTAAATGATTGGCGGTGGTTTTGTCAAATGCAATTGGTCTTTTCTGTTATGAATTTTTTCGCAGTATTGTCCATTTTGCTTTGAATTAACCGACAGAATTGGTGTTATTGACCAATTTTCCACTGCTTTTTGCTTCAAAGTGTAGCGGATTTGCCTCGGACGTGAATGTTGGCTGTATAAGATGCATTCGCGTTGACAGAAGATTTTCTTGGAACAATGATGACCGAATGAAAAACTATCGATCCAAGCTTTCACTGGGCGCTTCTTACTGGTGACTTGTGTTGTCACCATTCATCAGCGAGTTTTCTTATCAACTTTTGCCAGTCGGTATAGTTTGATTGTTATTCAATGATGCGCCGCCGAATTTTGACTTATTCAAATGTCACTGACGTAAAAATTTCAATTAGAATTAAAAATCAATGGCATAACTGTAGTGGAACCAACAATGCATATTGTGCATATACTTTTTTGTTGCATATTGTTTAATATGGTACACGAAGCAGAAATGAAAATGATTTTCATTCAATAAAGAAGCAATTGAATTGTATTTGCACCATCAGGACTAGATGCATGACAGTGGAACGGCAAGCAGTAGCTGGTGCAGCAAATTCTTACATTTGTAAAATATTATTTTTTATATTTCATCAAAAAAAATCCTGCTTAGTCGGTATTAAATGAGCAATATCCATATGCTTTTAGCCCTTACATGTTTGATTGTACACATATATTTTCATTTTTATTATCAACACTAATCTGTAAAAGGCGTTTCTCATTTTTTTGTAATTACTCATAGAACAGATATCATGAACGATTCATAAATGCCCAGAAAAGGATCTACATTATCTTGGTACAAAAGTATTTTGACATTAGGTGTTATTTTTGATATGCGACAATAATATGGCATCTTTGAACAGAAAGTAGGCATTCCTAGGAAAAGCATTTTCACTGTTTAGAATTATTTTGTACATTTATGCAGTAATTCACAGACATTCATATGCATTTAATTTTTTTCAATCAAAGTACGAAAATAATTGAAACTAAGAATGTTCAACTTGCGCATTTAGTACAGTATTGATGAAAATCAGGTACTGTTTTTTAATTGTTTTTGAATTTTCACAAAACTTCACTTTTTGTTTATTGCATATTGTAATTGAATGGTATTGTGAACAGGATGATTTTCAGTCATCTTACTTGTATGTTACGGGTGTTTTGTTTACCGTTGTCAGTGGATTGGATTGGCCTGCTGAATTTACGTACGTTTGTACTGTGTGATCGATTTCTTTGTGAAAGAAAAGATTGTTAATTTGCTTCTCCTTAGCACTTTTTTTGGTGAAATTCACATAGTCATCAGATGCAGTGATCATTAGATTTTTCGATATTTTTTATTTAAAATCAGTGACTTATTTTAAAAGCAAAATAAACGTGCAATTGTTTGATTTTATTGGAAAATGCGATTGGTTAGAAATTGTCTGAATGTTCATGTCAAATTCAACGAATGAATGAATCTTTAGTGATATCAAAGTTCCACTGCTTTACGAGTGGAAGAAAATTGAACATAAAATGTTTTAATGAATTTAATTATTTTTTTTCGAATTTTTTATATTGCATTTTCGTAGCAGATTTGTATTTGTATTATAAAATGAATTCGTTTTGTGTGAAAATTATATTTCAGCAAATGTTCTGACAGTCATCCGATGGTGTCACCGCAGACGTCGTTGGAAAGCGCCTCTACGCATACAGTGAAAACCGAATTCGGCTCCAAAGATGAATCCAGTGTTCTTATTGAAGAGCAGCCTTGTGACGGGTTAGTGCATACCGCTTCTTCTCAGATCGGCTTTTCTACTGAACAGCCTGGATCGGTTCGACCGACCAACGACATTTCTGCTAGTATTAAACCGTCCGAAGAAAATTGCTTGCAACCAGTGAATGGAAGTGAAATGAATTTAACGTCAGTAAATATGGAAATGTCGAATGCGAAAAAACGCTGGGTGACTGCATTTCGAAGAATTTGCGAACAACTAGGACCAAAAGTACACCCCAATCAGTGGATTGTTCTAGATATATAATATATTCATTGGAAAAATGTGAACATGTTTCAGGAATCATTTTTGGAAAGTAGTCCGAAAACGTACGACTTTTACACGAGCATTGATGCCATGCCTAATATTGCACTTTTGAAGAAAAAATCTGTGCCTCTAGTCAGTGAACTGGTAAGTATTTGTTTGTGGAACACCATACAGGGGTTGTAAAGGAGGGAGGGGCGGGGGCTGTTTTTATTTTATCCATTTCATTTCATTTTATTTTATTTCACTTTCTACATATAATTAATTGTTCATTTTCAATTATTCTACTCTCTTATTCTGTTCATTCATTCTAGGTGCTGAAGGTAAACTTTCTCAAGTACCGTATGTTATTTGTTGTTCTGTGCTCTGAGCTTGTTTTCCCTAGTTGAAGTAGTTGATTTCCCTGGTAGTGTTGAAAATTTTCCCCTGCGTATTATGCTTTTTTTAAGTTTGAGCTGTTGGTTTTATTTTTAAATTATTTTATGTTAATTTATTTTATCCGTTGCACGTACTTTATTAATCTAGCCTCTAACCTAACCGTTGCTTTTATTTGTTAATGGAACGTGAAATGTGTTCGAAATGTCACATTTTGCGATCATCAATAGTTTCTACCCTGTAGCTTTTTGGTTAGTACAGGTGCCGCTGTATGCGTGCACTGATTGTGCTTGCTTGGCTGTTTGTAAATTTATGCACTTCAGCGCATTTGCATTCCATTTAGACAATGGCAACAAAAAGAGCTCAAGCAGGCCTCGCTAGTGCAGCTTGCACAACATTTGGAAATGAAGAGTTGGTAATTTCTTTGGCAATCAATGATGATTGATGATAATTTTTTTCATTTTCATATTTTTTACTTTTGTAGAAAATGCGCGTATATCGGAAAACGCTTCAAGCTTTGATATATCCAATCTCGGTTTCGACGCCACACAATTTTCAAGTCTGGACTGCCACGTCACCTACGTATTGTTACGAATGTGAAGGTTTGCTTTGGGGTTTGGCTAGACAAGGCTTGCGTTGTTCAGAATGTGGTGTGAAATGTCACGAAAAATGCAAAGATTTGCTCAGCGCTGATTGTTTGCAAAGTATTTTTCTTTTGTTGTTTCTTCATTTTTTACAGAACGTTTTCAGTGTAATAATTTAAATTTTGTTTTTTCATTAATTAAGGGGCAGCTGAAAAGAGTAGCAAACACAGCGGAAGTGGTGATCGTGCTCAGAGTATTATTTCCGCCATGAAAGATCGCATGAAAATTCAAGAACGAAACAAAGCTGAAGTTTTCGAATACATTCGGTATGCGTGAATGAAGAATATCTCAACAGCATTATGTTTCAGTTTTTTCAAAAATGTGAATTTTTAATAAGAAAATGAAAATATTAATTAATCGTATAAAATATTCAGCAATAACTTTTTGTCCAATAATTCTGTATATTGTCTGGTATGCATTATAGGATATGTCGTTATATTTGATCAGTGAATGGATGCTGAATCAAATTATCAATAATGTACATTGATGAAATCACATTTTATAGCTGTACACTTTGCTTGTAGGCGTGTTTTTGACGTGGATAAAAAGATGCATCACGAAGCAATGAAACAAGTGAAACAGTGCATTTTAGAGGGAACTGCCAAATGGTCTGCTAAAATTGCCATAACTGGTGATTTTAATTTACATTTTCGTGATTGTATTATGAATTGATTAATGTTACAGTTAATGATATGTTTCATTGTAGTCATATGTGCTCAAGGTCTCAGTGCAAAAGACAAAACGGGTAAAAGTGATCCTTACGTGACGGTGCAGGTTGGTAAAGTGAAAAAACGCACCAGAACCATCCATCAAGAATTGAATCCATTTTGGAGTGAAAAATTTTACTTGTAAAATATATTTCATGAAAAAAAATATATTTTGTCGTTATTTACTATTATAAAGTTCTACTTCTTTTCAGTGAATGTCATAATTCTACTGATCGAGTGAAAGTACGAGTTTGGTAAGCTTGTAGACGTTGCATTTGTTCAGTTTGTTGCTTCAGTTGAACTTGTGTTGCAGGGATGAAGATAATGATTTGAAAAGCAAGCTTAGGCAAAAGTTAACTCGTGAATCAGATGATTTCTTGGGCCAAACTATTATTGAAGTGCGAACTCTGAGTGGAGAGATGGATGTTTGGTACAATTTAGGTGTGAATTTTTGATTTTCACTTCATTTAATATTGTAATATATTATAATTGTTATATTGTAAGTACAAGTTTGATGCGTGGCTTGGAAATTAAAAGTTTATATATTTATCTTTTACTTTTGCAGAAAAACGAACTGATAAGTCAGCTGTAAGTGGTGCGATACGGCTTCAAATTAATGTCGAAATAAAAGGCGAAGAAAAAGTGGCGCCATATCACGATCAGTATACGTGTCTTCATGAGCATATTTTCAACTATTATTGTTCAAAAGAAATGGGTCAACTGAAGTTACCTGACGCCAGAGGGGTAAGAATCTGAAAAAAAATATATATAATATATGCGCATATAGTGAATTGAAATTTAATATGACCTTTTTGTTTGCGTGTATCTAAAATTTGACGGGATATATTATTTATAAGATATGGACTGTCTTTCTTTCATTTCTCATAACATGCATTTAACATTGCTGTGAGAAATGTAATAACGCTGACGAATGAATTTCAGTGTATCAGTTGAACTGCTCGATGTAATCTTGATAAATAGTTATATTCATAGCGTATATTGTATTCAGGACGAGTCGTGGAAAGTATATTTTGATGAAACTGGCCAAGAAATTGTTGATGAATTTGCAATGCGTTATGGAATTGAATCAATTTACCAAGCTATGATCCATTTTGCTTGTCTTTGTACGAAATATATGTGTCAAGGTGTGCCTGCTGTGATCAGTACACTGTTAGCCAATATAAATGCTTATTATGCTCATACGACGGCCACATCTGCCGTTTCTGCCTCGGACAGATTTGCTGCATCTAATTTTGGGAAAGATCGATTTGTAAAACTTTTAGATCAACTTCACAATTCGCTCAGAATTGACATATCAATGTACAGGGTATGATAATATAGCAGGATATTCGTATGATAATGTGGATGTGTAATTTTTTTTTATTTTCTTGCTTTTAAGAATAACTTTCCTGCCTCGAACGCTGGAAAACTGCAAGATTTAAAGTCTACCGTCGACTTGCTCACTTCCATTACTTTCTTTCGGATGAAAGTATGCAAACCGCTTTTATATATTTTAGTTGTTTTTCTTTATAATTAATACACACGGCTGCAGATAAAGTATTTAAAATTGTTGTTGCTATTTTAAAACGATCTTTTCACGTTTTGCTCTTTTTTGTCTGAAGGAAGTGAATGGAATTGGAATAAAAAGTGACTTTTAATAATATTTTTTTAGGTATTGGAACTTACTAGTCCACCGAGGGCGTCAACCGTCGTTCGTGAGTGTGCTACAGCTTGCATTAAGTCAACATACCAATTTTTGTTTGAAAACTGTTACGAACTGTTCCAGGTTTGGCACTTTATATTTGCATGTATTTCAATTTCGTAGGTAATGCATATTTTGCGGTTTAGCGTGAATTCGAAGGAAATCAAGCTTTAACTACAAATCCAGAACTTGTTGGACCATCGACAGATTCAGTTGAATTTTGGCATAAGATGATCGCTTTGATGATTTCAGTCATTGAAGAAGACAGAAACATCTACACGCCTGTTTTAAATCAGTACGAAAAATTAATTCGTGATTGCAATTTTATTGTTGTTCATCATCTTTATTGGGAAATATTTTTCAATTGTTTATAGATTTCCGCAAGAATTAAACATTGGCCAGTTGAGCGCTGCAACGATGTGGAGTCAGTATACAATCGATCTTAAACTTGCTTTAGAAGGTTTGTACGTTGTAGCAATTTCGATTTAAAATTTTCTTTTCGTATGTATATTGGTGTGAATTTTATGCATATGATAAAAAAAGGAATATTATTTACTGATTGTTTTATTTAATTTTATTTTTATCGTTTATATTTCTCAATGTTTTTTTTGCTGTGAATGACTTTTCGAATTGTGCACGTTTCAGAGCATTCAGAACAAAGAAAATGCAAAAGCTCCGACTACATGAATTTGTATTTCAAAGTTAAATGGTTTTACAATAATTACGTTGCTGACATTCCTCCTTACAAAGGAACAATACCAGAATTTCCTGTGTATGAATTATTTGCTATTGCATCATTAATTTTTGAATATTATATTTACTTTACTTGTAGGTGGTTTATTCCGTTTGTAATGCAATGGTTGAATGAAAACGATGAAATTTCAATGGACTTTTTACGTGGTGCTTTTGAACGAGATAAAAAAGATAATGTATGTGATAATGATAATGATAATAATAATAATGACAATGCACAGCTGAATAATTTTGAAAGAAATACTCTTATCAAATTCAATTTCAGTATCCGCAGAGCAGTGAGCATACACTGTTTAGCAATTCTGTTGTTGATGTCTTTACCCAGCTAAATCAGGGCCTTGACGTACTTCGTAAAATGGATTGTCCTGATCCAGATGTTTACGGTGATATGATGAAACGCTTTTCAAAGGTATACATATGTAGTTTTATTTTATGCGGTGTTTGCTTATTATGCAGTTTAATGAATATTTTTAGACTGTTAACAAAGTGCTACTTGCATACGCCGACATGGTACAGAAGGATTTTAGCCGCTACGTTGGCAATGAAAAATTGGTAAAATTTGACTTGAAACAAGTTAGAGGGTTTTTGGGATTTTGATTTATTATTTTTAATTTAAGGCTTGCATTTTGATGAACAACGTCCAACAATTGCGTGTTCAATTGGAAAAAATGTACGAAAGTATGGGTGGTGCAATGTTAGATCAAGACGCTCAACAGGTGCTCAAAGGACTGCAGTCGAAATTGAACAACGTATTGGAGAGTTTAACGCATGTATTTGCTGCAAGGTTGGTTCTTTTTTTCAGTTTTCTAATAACTGTATTTAAATCAGAGATAAAATCAAATAAAATTACTGTAGCTTGGAAAGTAATATTTACGATTCGACGGTAAAATTGGGCAATTTATTAATGAGAGTGAAAGGTGGTGGTCAAGTTCAAAAGTCGCAAGTCACCGCTGAAGCAGATTTAATTCTCGAGCCATTGATGGATCTGCTTGATGTTTCCTTGACTCAATATGCTCAGCAGTGTGAGAAGACTGTGTTAAAGAAGTTGTTAAAGGTACCGAAAGGGATTCTTTTCTTTTCTAAAGAAACTGAATTATCAGAAGTGATATAAAATGATGCTTTTAAGGAATTATGGCGAATTACCATTAGCTGTATGGAGAAGCTAGTAGTGCTTCCAGTCTTTCCTGATCGAAATGTTAGTATTGCTGAAATTTCTTTCACGCTACAAACATTGTCATTTTTCAACATTTTAGCTACTCAAGCAGCTTCCCAATGCCAAAATAGGGGATATGTCTAAACTGCTTTCCAATCATTTGAAAGAAGTGAAAAATATATCTTCAGTAAAAGAGGTGATGGTAAGTGATGGTAGAATTAGCTTTGCTGGGATAAATGTTAGTTTTAATGTGAGATGAATTTGATAAATAGGATCTTGCTCGAGAATCGGATCGTAGTTTAACTCCAAAGCAGTGCACTGTTTTGGACGCGTCACTTGACACTGTGAAAAGTTACTTTCATGCTGGTGGAAGCGGTTTGAAGAAAAGTTTTCTTGAAAAATCAGCTGAATATCAGAGTCTAAAATATGCTTTATCTTTGTACACGCAAACAACAGATCAATTGATCAAAACGTTCATCGCACTTCAGAAAGAACAAGGTTAATATGGGCAACAAAAAACAGATTTTATCATTTTTTTCATCATAAACAGTTTTGATTTTAATTTTTCACTTCAGATTCGCCATCCCAAGAAGAGCCTGTAGGTGAAGTAAGTGTACAAGTTGATCTGTTCACCCATCCAGGAACAGGAGAGCACAAAGTCACTGTGAAAAGTATTTATTTATTTATTTTTTTAATAATTTTAAACAAAATTACTTGTATTAGTATTGGCTGCGAATGATTTGAGATGGCAAACAACTGGAGTTTTTCGTCCATTTATTGAAGTGCACATAGTGGGACCGAACCAAGCGGACAAAAAAAGGAAATTTGCCACAAAAACGAAAACGAACAACTGGGCTCCAAAATTTAATGAAGTTTTTTACTTGTAAGTATTTTTTTACGGTAAATATCTTGAATGTGAAATTTCGTTCCTATCCACCAAGCAGTTGATCGTGCGACTCCAATCAAGCTGTTGTTGATCGTGTGTTATATATTATGTCCGTGTTAGAACAACCGAATATGATTTTCAATTCAATTTGATATTTTTTTATCTTGTTAAATTTCAGTTTTATTTGTTTAAAATTATATATTGGAAATATTTTTTAGCATTTTGGGAAATGAAGATGAACTGGAAAATTATGAACTTATTTTTCAAGCGAAAGATTATTGCTTTGCGAGGGAAGATCGACTTATTGGAGTCGGAGTTTTGCAGTTGCGCAGCTTTGCCGAACATGGTTCTTGTGCTTGTTGGGTACAGCTGGGACGACGTCAATATATAGATGATACGGGCTTGATATTGCTTCGTATTCTATCGCAAAGGCATTACGATGAAATTGCTAAACAATTTGTGAAATTGAAAACTGAATCACGTTACGAAAGTGAATTGCACACCACTGGTAGCTCTTTTCAACTGGATAAATTATCCGCAAATTCGACAGCCGGCTGATGATAAAGAATGTTTTAAAACGCATTATTTTATATTTTCCCTTTTTGAAGAGAAATCACTTATAGCTTTCGACTGCAACGTTTGACAAAGTTTTGGTTTTGTCATTATGCAATGATGCAAGTTATCGTTTTCCATTTCCAAAACTGTGAAATGGTGCTGATATGTCCAAAGTTATTATTATTATTATTATTATTATTATTATGTAAAATAGATCTTTAGACATCTATTTTTGTTTGATTTCATTGTTTCTATTTTTGCATTGTTTTCACTGACCTGTGAATGAGAGATCTTATTTTTTCCGGTCAGAAAGTATTTAGTCGTTTCAATAATGTTTCATTGGAAACGTGCCTTTTTTATTGTTCTGCATGTTTTTCTGTTTTTAAATAAAGCCAACTAATGATTGATGCTTTAAACTACCTTTATATTTATTTCACAATTCATTATTTTATCATCATATTTTTTTGCTATTGTTATCAATATATTCTTATTCAATATTCAATATGTATAGAAGATATGTTTATGTAAAGATTTGTGCCTGGTTAAAGTTTGCTGCTAATTAAATTAAATTAAATTAAATTGTTCTTAGTCCGCAGTAGAAGCATTTAAAGAATGATAATTGAAATTGGTATGTGTCATCTTAATTTAACAGTTGCACCGTCTGACACGCAGCTTTGGCTGATGTTGAAATGAATTTGTTCTTCAAAGATTGCCAATTTATAAAAAGCCAATAACTAAGATGAAAGGAAACGTGCAATTTCGTGCATTGAAAAGTATGCTGACAAACAAATATGTAGGAAATAAATTTTTTTAACTTGAAGCACACACAACTGGTGAAGCAAGCATATCCTTCTACCTGAAAATCAATACTTACCGTAAGAAACGTTATGTTGCCAGAAGCGGAAATTTAAACAATGGAATCGAAAATATTTACAGCTGCCCTAAATCATCTGAAATTATTTGGACAAAGTGGACTTCCAAAATATGAAGACGAATGGACTCATTTCGCTTCAATTTGCGCATCTTTTCCAGACGGTATATTCTCTAAGTTTAAGACTGAAAGTTATATTTTTGATTTGCATTATGAAACTTCAAAAGTTTCAATGCTCAGTTTAAAAAACTTGCCATTATTTTTCACGTAACTTCATTTATCTGTAACAATATGCAGTTCTGTTGTAACGTTTCAGCAGCAGGACTCATCTCGCCGAGCTAATGCGAACTGTTTAGTGTTAATTTTGTACAGCTGATTCGTGGTTTTCATTCAGTGGCGACATGTTCTTCTTATTTTCATTTTTCACAAACCAGGACGCGGCTGTAGACTGTAATTTGTAGTAAACAGATTTAATAAACGCATTTATACATGGAAAAGATGATAATTGACGAACACTGTACATTCGACTAGGTGGATCTTTTTCCCTGCAGCTTATCACCATGCATTCGTTTCTCAGGCACAATTTTGTATACTTTTGTACGCAGCAATACACTGTTATTGCTTTCAATTTAACGTCTCATTTACTTCATTTATTGTTCATATGCAACTGTATTATTATTTTAAAAACTCTGATAGTTTCCCTATTGAACAACTGCTATTGCAGTAATGAAAATTGTTTGGAATTTTTTTCAGTAAAGGTATTGTCCAATAGTAACAGCACGTATTATATTTTTTACTTCATAAATTCATTGTTGAAAACGTTGTTTATTTTAGAATCTGTTGAAGTTTTGTCATTCGGGATGGGAACGAAGTGTTTAGGAGCATCACAACTGGATAAAAATGGTACTGCGCTTTTTGCTGTTTATGCAACTAATTTTAAGTATGGTAAATGCAATGAAATTTCCATTTAGGTTACAGTATCAATGACAGCCATGCCGAAGTGCTCGCAAGACGTGGATTTGTTGGGTATGAATAGCATTTTTTCTATCTGAAAATTTAAAATGTACAACAAATTTACCAATTATGTATAATAATTACTTTGTATTGATTTTAGATTTTTATTTGAAGAATTCCAAAATGTTTATTCTGGTTTAGTTTCAAAATATTTTTATCTTGTCGATTCAAAAATTGGTTTGATTGATGGTGTAAAATTTCACTTTTGTGCAAGTCACACTCCATGTATAGATAGCATTTATTTGTTTATTTACTTATTATTCTTCATGATTAAACTGAATTTTTGTAGGTGGTGATGCGTCCATTTTCTCAGTTAATGAAGCTGAAAACAGCGTAATGAACAGCTCACGACCAATGCACGCCGATGATATTTTTCGCACCGGCGCCAAATGTGTACTGTCAGGTCCACAAGATCCTCATGGAAAGTTGAACAAATTTCACATTGTTAGTCAGTTTCGAACAAAGCCTGGACGTGGTAAGCTTGCAATTTTTTTTACATACTGAAGTATATATACATGTATATAGCACTGGTTTATCGAGCATTTCGCTGTTCAGCTTTTGATGCAGTGTAGTTTAAGTTCTGTATTTGTTTGTCTTTTATGGGATTAATTTATTAATACGACAAAGTTAAAAATGTAGTTCGTAATGGGTGTTTTGTAATTTGGCGCTTTTTTTAAAGCTAGCGTGTGTTTTGGTGTGTGATAGAGGAAATAAACTGAATATTGTATGCAGTGATTATTTTTTGGTTTACAATATTTTGTTCTGAAATCAATTATACAAGAGTATATTAATATTAATTCACATTTGACAGGTATTCAGTTTGACTTTTCTTTATAGATGAGTTTGTATTCTTCTCAGTGTATTTATTGTTTTGTCGTCAGGCATTACTTTTATATAGAAAGGAAAAAATGGTTTGTTGACCAATTGCATATTTATTTCAAAGAAAAAACGGAAATTTTGCATGTATTTTTTGTACGTTGTTATTGTAGACATTCTGAAAAGAATACACTTTTCTGCTTGAATTGTTATTCTTTATAAGAGAAATTTTTACTATGCAGAAAAATTTGTGTAAAAAATTTTACAGGCTAGATCATTTGTTTATAAAAATTTGCTTCATTGTCTGTATTGATCTTTACATTAGTAATATATTTAGTTGGTTCATCGTTCATATTATATATAACTGTTGCATAACGTTTACTTATATGTGAAATAGTAATACAGTTTATTGTTACATTTATGATTGTAAGTTTATTTATTATATAATTTATTGCAAATTTTCAATGAAAAAAACTAATTTAATTTCACTGCAATTTTAATTTATGGTCAGTTATGTAATGAGAATGGTTGAGAAAGCAAGGGAAAAATGGTAGTGAATTCGAAACGTTCATATAGTTCTGATGATCGGTTGGCTTAATTAGTCTTTATTTTTTTGTCATTCTGCTGGTGACTATTTTTGAAAGTGCTCTCAAATAGATTTTGACGTAATTTGAATATTTCACTGACTCATGCGAATAGACAACTTTTGAATTTGTATTGCTAATTGTATGTTCATATTCATTCTTTGAAAGAAACTTCCCTTTCCTTTTTAAAAAAAAGGTTTATGTATTCAATATTTATGGTTATTGGAAATATTGTTTAATCAAAGAAATTATACGTCTTTGCATGTGTGTATGTGTATTTTTTTGAAAGGCTTTATGCCTTTTTATATTTGTTAGTAAAAAGAATGCAGTTTTTTGTATTGATTTCCCAGTTGTGCTTATTTGAAGCTCTTCGAGGCTTTGGCTTTTGTTTGCTTTAGTTGACGATGTGCTTTATCACTTGTTAGAGTTGGTTGCGTGCTTGCCAACGTTTGAGGCAGACTATTTGACACGCAAAATTACCTTTCATTATTCTCATCTTTCGTTGGCACATCCCATATAGGCTAGCATTTTTGCATTTGTATTTCTTTATCCTTATTAAATATTTCAACCAACTCTGCTCTGTCCAATCAACCCGAACACGCATACACACACATATATATATATACATAATTGGTAAATTCTTTACCAGTTTAGAAATACATTTGGATTTCTTTTTATTTTATTTAAATTTATACTGTTTATATTTCATAAAAATCCACGCTACAGATTTAAAATCTTCTAGATCCGGTGATTATTATTCAGTTTATTTTTTCATATTCAAGCATTCATTTTAACAACCTTGTTGCCTATATTTATATATACACTTACATACTTAACAGTTACTTTATATACAATATATATATATATATATATGCATCTGATGTTGTGCAGTAGTTTTTATCTGAAGTGAATTTCCTTTGCTACATCTGCATCGTTTCAAAAGTTAATTACTTGTTGTTGCCCAGAAGTGAACTATTAATTCTTCAATGATCACACACACACACATACACACATTCACGCATTTCCATACACAGACTGTTTCTTTATTCTTATTACTGTTATTTATCTCTAGAGAGAGAAAAGCATATTCTGATAAGGCAGCTTGTTAATCCAACTGCAAAAATGCATTATATATAAATTTATTATTTAAATATGTATATTTATGTATATAGATTGAACGATGAAATTATTATTATGAAACATAGAAATAGCTTTGGATCATTCAGTGAATATTTAAACAACTTTTTTAAACATAAAATAATGAGAATTATATTTCTTTTTCCTTTCCAAGAATTGCCTTTCAAATTGAAAGAGTTCCTTCTAATTGCATTCATGTACAACTCAAACGTAATGTTACTTTTCTATTCAGCTTCAAATGACCACATCTCTTGCACACGCAGTGCTCATATTTTTCTGTTTAATTAAATCAAATTAAAATGTTAAACATGTTGTTCATCCTGAATAAGTTTTTTTTTGTATTTGTTTTTTTATGTGTATATGTGTTTAAATATGGTTAATTTTTTAAGTAAATTTTAAAATATTTTTAAATTATAGTTATAAATTGTTGTGAATTGATGAATGTGCTTTTTTTTTCTTTAACTAGTAACTTTTTATGAATTTGTAAATTTCTCTTTTAATGACAATTTCAAGTGTGAGAATTAATTGCACTCGGCATTTTCATAGAACTTAATTATGATGGCATTTAAAATTTACTTGCGTCAGTTTCGATATTTCACAACTAATTGTGTTGTGTGAACTGTTTGAAATTTGAAATGTTCAATTTCCAATGTATACAATTTTTGCAGGACAATTTACTGTAAGTCATTATGCATATATTATTATAGCATTTTCAATTGCGCAGTCTGCATATTGAAGAATGGAAATGAATTTTACAAATAACAAAGTAAAATATTAATCAATTTAAGTGAAATTGTTGTTTAATTTAAAAATAATACTTTTCAATCGCAATTTTTAATGTGAATTTTTGTCACTTCACTGTATTTTGGAAATACAAGCGTCCAAGATACTATGAACATTTGCTTTCTGTACTTTTGATAAGTTATGATAATAATTTTGAATTACAGTATGTAAGGAAGAAGCAATTATTTATGATAACTTGAAGAAAAACATATTTTGATTGCACTAATTGAAATAACTTATTTGTAGATGTTTTAATCAATTTTCTTCTTTTTGATGAGCATTAAATTGCTACATGAAATAATATTTTTTTAATTTGACAGTGACAATTGCAAATTAGGTCTTTTTATTTTTATTCTTCTTTTTTGTTCATGTTGTAAATAAGGAAGTTTTGGTAAAGCTTAAGAACACGTTAGGAAGTTATGAATATGCAGTTTTACTGTTTCACTTTAACTCTGAATGATGGCGAGCATTTTAAAAATTTCTTTTTCATTTTAATTTTTCTTCATCATTATCTGTTATCATCATCATCATCATGCCGAGCATGTTGTTGATTTCATTTCAGTATTTAAATTACAGGTTTGTTTCTTTTATCAAGTGACTTTAAAAAGGAAAATTTTATATTTTAAAATATTTTTGACAAATTTATTTATTCATTAAATGCACTGGTTAGTTTTTTAGTTTACTAAGCAGTTGTTGAATAAATAGAATTTACTGGAATAATCTTTTTGCATAATTTGGAAAGATATTTTCTGATTTATTTCTTGTTCAGTGTATTTTTGTAGGATTTTTTGAAGATTATCATTTTTTTGATTTGTTGAAACTAAAATTTTAATGAGCCAATGAAAGGTTTCATTTCGATTGGTCATTTCCAAGTTACGCATACATGCATATCTATCTATATCTATATATCTATATATATATACATGTATGTATTATTGAGTAATATTTTCTTCGGCGTCATAGTTATTGATCAGCTTGCCAGCAGTGCATTTTCCACCAGTCTATCTCTGTCTTGGACCGATTACATCTGCTTACTGGCGTCATATTTTATACTTTCCATTTGCGCGGAATAATAGATAGCCATCGTTGCTTTAATTTTCATTGCTGCGCATCTTTGGCCAGAGCAATAATTTCATGCTTACATTGAGAGATTTCAAGATGGCGTGAGTTGAATTTTTTTCTATTTTTTTCTTCCTTTTTACTTTTTGGAATTTCTTTCTTTTTTTGTATTTGGTTTTATTTTTGCAATTTAATATTAATAATATAGATTCAACGAAGATTGAATTTTTGTACCCTGTTTCTATTTCGGTTTTTCCATTTTGTTATGCAGGTAGAAAATTAGTGAAATGTAATGTAAGATGTGCAATAATATTTAAAATTGAAATAATATGAAATAAAAATTAAATCAGTGAACTGTTGTTATTTTCCATTCATATGATAAGTTCGCATCACTCGAGATTGCACTGTTTAATCCTTGTATCAAATGTATTTATACAAAGTTGACCATTTTATATATTTTTGATATCAATTTAATTGAATGTGTTATTTCTGTTTGAAAAGAAGAAGAAGATGTTCACAATATATCTATATATATACGGATAAATTTCATAAGTGGATGTGGAAAGGGTTGTTAGTGATAATTTTTTGAATCATGTAGTCGTCGTGTGAGAATTTATTTTATTTTTTTGTTTATTTGTCAATGTGCAAGCAATTGCAATTGCAATCGACCGCTTTGCCGATAATGTTCAAAAGATGAGTTAGTTAGTTCTTCAAATTGACAATTGAAATTCTATATATTGTGGGTTTGAAATAAAATTTTTAAAAAACCGAGAAAAAAGGAAAACATTCTCATTCGAGATTTCGAAAAGTTAATTTTTTTTGTTTTTTGATTTTTTCAAACTTCACTTGCACTAATAATGAGACTTTGATTGATAATCAACGACGCTTCTACCGTTCTCCTGAAAACATCATCTTACTGTAGGATGATTTGTAAAGTAAAATTTTTGAATTTTATCCGTAGAATAATTATTTTTGTGGCAGTTTTTATTTTTTACGTTTTTTTTCAAATATTGAATTGAACTGAAATTTCATCCAAAAGAGTGCAGAGTTTGATTGTTTTTTGAACGACGAACGAATGGAATGTTTTCTTCAGTGGACTAGAATCCGTTGAGGGGGATTGATTGTAGAGGGGTTGCGCCAGTTTCAGTTGTTACTGTTGAAATTTAGGGAATAACTTTCGTGCAAACTTGACGATTATTTCAAAAATAAAATTTTTAATCTGATGAAAATTTAATTCTAATTGAAAAAGTGCAATGATTGCAAATATACAGGTACTGCACAGGGGTATGTTTATGTGTATGTGTATGTGTATGTGTATGTGTATGTGTATGTGTTTCTTTTTCTTTTGATATTGTCTATTTTTTATTTGATATTCGAAATTTTTGAGTTCACACAGAGGAGGAAGTTGAAGTTTGATTATTATTTCAAAGAAATTTACTTGTACTTTTTTCACCAGTAAATAGCGTGTGATTTTTCAACTTTCCGGCCTAGATCTCTCTGGCCAGTGTGAATTTGATTGACAGTGGAAAATGTGATTGGCCGATTGAGATTTTGTTCTCTTGTGATTTGACTGGCCATTATGGAGCCGAGATGTGCAGTGGGCATTTGATTCATTCTTGATGAGTAATTATTGAGTGCTTGTTTTATCGTTTCTTCAAATCGAACCAAGAACAGATTTGTCATTGTGAATTTTCGGTGGTTTTTATTTGGCCAGTGGACGACGAATAACGTTGTCTCGGCAGTGATTTTTGCTCTCAAGACGATCCATCACTCTTTGATCGTATTTTTGTTCTCAGTTTGTAGATTTTAATAATTGGGGGAGAGATGTCGCTTTGGAAAAGAAGGAAAAGCCTCGCTTGTTTTCTGATGGCCAAGCGACGACCTTTAGATAAGCAATTGAATGCTGACGTCAGGGGAAATTATTAGTTGATAAAAATTCCTCGAGAACATTCTCTTGTTCTATTTAAAATTTTTAAGAGCTCTGCAATAAGTGCTGGTTCGCAGTGTTGATCGTTTTTCTCCCTCTCACCCTCTCTCTCTCTCTCTCTCTCTTTATTAGTTGAGTAAATTATTAAATTTTTAAAAAGATATTATAAATGAATTATTCACTAATTGAATTATATTTCTTTTTTGTTAATCAAAGCTTTTTCTTAATAAATTCGATATTTTTCAATAAGAATTTTAAAGTGAAATTTGTTCATTTTTCTTGTATTCACTGATTTAATGATAAAGTGTTGGTTTTGAATAGTTTGTTTATATCTGTTTGAAGAAAAGTAATATTTACCAATTGGGAACAGCTAAATGCTCTTACGGGAATTGTTGTTCAAAATTGGCAAGCGCTGACTACAACAGCCACCAAAAGTATTATCATCATCATCATCATTATTATTATTATTATCATTATTGAGTGTGCGGAACAAATGCCAGTTATTTTTTTTCTATGACCATTTTAGATTTGGTTGTTGGTTCAATATGATGAGATTGTTGTTGATTTATTAGCAAACTTTTAGCAAATCAGTCTGTCGATCATTTATTTATTTCCTTCTACTGGCATTCTCCCCACTCACTCACTGTCAAAGTCAAAATAATAAAAAATACATCCGCTTTTAGATATTAAAATAATAATTGAAGAAGAAAGTTTATTATTATTATTTTAAAGTTATTTTTTCATAGT
Organism: Trichinella spiralis; assembly: GCF_000181795.1. NCBI lineage: Eukaryota > Metazoa > Nematoda > Enoplea > Trichinellida > Trichinellidae > Trichinella > Trichinella spiralis. The sequence continues at coordinate 1,550,260 of NW_003526948.1, read as the reverse complement.
AGCGCAGTCATTTTCATCTCTCTTTCTCTGATTGACAAAAGAGCAATATTTCCAATGATTCCCAGTTGAAAATTTGTTGCTATTGTTCAAATTTTATTTCTCATCTGTAATTATTTTTACAAAATGGTTATAGAAATGCACGATTATTACAAATTCATCACAATCTTATAAGTTTGTTTGTAGAATTTGATAAAATTTGTTAAATTCGTGTTATATATATATATATGTATATTATAATTTCACAAATTTTCAATTTCAGTAATAATTATATCCATTCAAATTCTCTATATTGTATATAAAGGTGGACAGAGTTTTGAATTATAAATTGTTTGGTCATTTCACCACCGTCATGCATGTGATGAGGATTGTAGATGCTAATTTATGTATTTATTTAGCCAAAATATAAGTTTATCCTGTTTATCATACTCAGGATATTGTAAATGGTGAAAGTGAATTGCAAATTAGATTGCTTTTTAGCTAATATTAAATTTCATATTACTTCATCTAGTATTTCAGTAATGATTTTTTTGTTTTGAAATAATTTCGTCGATAATTTAATAATAGTAATAATAAGGAGATTGAACAATTAAAAAAGTAGCATTCAGAATTTGAGAACCTTGTTGAACATGATAAAAAGCATGTTGTAAAAGTATGATATGAATTTTTGTCATATTATAATATAAAGTGGCACATTTTAACATGATTGAGAGGGAGTTATTTTTGTTTGATCCGCAAGTTATATAGGTAAGAGAAGAATTATTGTCAGTTGTTGCCAGCGTGTCGATTATGTTTGACGCTTTTTTTAAGGTTAGCATTTTGCTTTGAATAATTTGTGTTTATGAATTTCTCAACTTTTAAAAAATTTTCACTTTGTAATCAGTTTTCGCATTTATTTTTTTGATTATTATTATTATTTTATACTCATTTTTCATTTTTTACCTCTTTCAATCATATGGTGTGAATAGTTTGTTTATTTGTGCTTTCATTTGCTCCTTTTTAATGACGTGTGAGCATATTTGCAAACAGGCAAAAATTTTTTGCAGCATTCATTAATAAGTGAAATTTTTTTATATTTCGCTACATTTTATTTTTATTTTCAAACGACGACTTTCTTCTTTTTATTATTTTCAACTTTCAATATTTTCTGATCATTCAACGGTTCATTTTCTTCACATATTCCGTACAGGTATGTCCCCTTTGATTGTATCTAATTATTTTACTTTTGAAATTTTTTTAATTGAAAAAAATACATTTCTGAACTTCAATTTACAATCGGAAAATAAGTTTTATGATTGAATGAACAATTCATGCAACGGAAATTGGCATATTGTTAATTCTCATCTTATCAATGGAAAAGTTTAAAAATGATTTTAAAAAAATTAATAATCAAATATTGATAATGGAAACAATAATGATAGTAGCAGCAACAGCAGTAGTTGTTGTAATACTACTACTACTACTAGCAGTAGCAGTAGAAGTAGTGAGTGTGTGTAGCAGTGATTCTGGTCGAAGTAAGAAAGAAAAGAAAAATCTTTAAAAAATGTACAAATAGATTATATTTGTTGCGTTTATTATTAGCATTGACAAATGTGAAGCGTGATTTTTAAATTCACTTACCAGAATAGCAGATGAATGAAGCGTATATTTGTATAAATAAGTAAATTTATATCTTCATATATAACACAGTAATTTGATTATTAACGAACTTTTTCTATTTTCAGTTTTTTTTCTTCATTCATACTGTTCAGTTGGTTTTGTTTTCTGTTATCAACATTAATATGTTTTTTTGATAAAGAATTTTGTTCACTTTTTATATTTATAATTATGCGCATAGTTTCTCTGCATTGCTTGCGTGACAGATTGGAACTTTTGAATTAGGCGCTTTTAACAATAGACTTGTGCAATGTGAAAATTTCTTCAGCATCTTAACACTTGTTGAAATGTCCAAAATTGTTCTAATTTTTATTTCTTTATTCATTTTTTTGCACTTCAGATATCATTAAATCTTATTCTCTGCTTTACGTGAATAGGGTTTTTAGTGGTTAATTTTTTCTCTTTTCTATCATTAAATATTTGTATTCATTTTTATTAACACTGGCCTGGTCCGCATTTGGAAATTTTATTTAAAAGAACGGAAGAATTTTACTTTTTTTGATTTTATAAATCAATAATCGATAAAATACATCTGATTTGATGAAAATTGATGTAAAAGATGACTTATGAATGTGAACAGGGCAAGATTTTGTAGAGAGAAAGAGGGAGAGAGATTTTAATAATTGATGCGACAATAAAAGGTAGAGGAAAGGTGTCTTTTGAACTTTTGGACAATAAATTTCTTTCTTCTTGATCTTTATTATATCAGTTGTCAATAATTATTGATTTACAAGTGCAATCAGTTTGTCTGGCATTTTCTGTTGTCAGCGATTTTTCGTGTTCAACTATTGAACATTATATAGAGGTGATAAGTTTGTTGAATAATGTTGAAAAGGTCGTTAAAGAGAAGTATTTTAAAGCAAGTGAAAACTTCTTCTTCAAATTAAATGCCATCCACCATTGTGATCTGATAATAAGATGGATGGAATTAATCCTTTTTAACTGTAAAGAAAAATGCAAGAAGTATCGCATTCTGTAATTGTAATATTTTTATTACTTCATTTCATTTTTTGGAAAATATTATATTTAAACTTAAGATAACTAAGATTTGTTTATTTCAATTCTAATCAAATTTTTGACATATACAAATAATGTGTTGCTATTTATTTATTATGTTGGATAGTGTGATTTTTTTATTGGTTCAGAATTTGGAAATATCACAATAATAGTGATGCGATTTTCCCGGAGGATGGGATTTTGAAAATGTGAATCGTTAAAATGTATTTTCAATTTTTAGGCATTATTTTTATTTATTTCCTTGTTTTTGTGACTTTTGATTTTGTTGCTGTTATTTGGTGTTTTACCGTCAATTTGCTAAACTGAAATAGTTAGATATTGTAAAAATTAAGTGAACAGTTGCTACTGTGATGATAAATTTATCAGTCACCAGTTGGCAGTGTATATTTATTACTGATTGACTTGGATAAAAGTTTCGTCCATCCAATTTTCTCCATACCATCTGCTACTCTGCTGATGTATGTAGTACGTTTTCTGTTGTTCTGTTTCCAGTCTATCTTCTTTATATTTTTGGTAATCGATGTGGTTGAAATTTTTATAAATCCACAGTTATTGTATATTTATTTCATTTTGGAAATTGTTAAAATGCAAAACTGACTAAAAAATGAACAAAATGTATTTTACAATCGGTATGCCATATCTACATGAATATCCTATATACAGTATTTGTGTGTTATTTATTGTTTATTTGAATAATTATAATTATTAATTTGAGCAACATTTGATGCATTCGGTTGTGATTAACTGCTACTGATTACACGCATGTTGCAGTAATTTTTCAAAATTTCGATTTTTATTCTTCTCTCTTGTATAAGACTGAAAATAATTTTGTAATTAATATTTTTGAGAGCTTTTTTTTGTTTAAATTCATACATCAGATTGAATAGTTTTTGTTTATTTATTGGTGATATTTTTTCTATTGTTCAAATCATTCGGCTTTAGTTGAAAATGAATTATTCTTTCCAATTTCTGTTTCAATGTTCATAATAATTGCAATGCCATTTATTCAAAGCGTGTTTTTTGTGATTAATAATTTTTTTGAAAATCTAACAACAATTTGTAAAATATTCGAAAAATTATGTTAAATAGCTGTTGCACAATTTTTGCATTATTATTTTTTTCTTTTTAAGACTGAACATTTGTTTAGTTGGAAAAAACGTCAAATTATGATTGCGTTTAAAAGAGTAGTAAATAATAATGATAATTGTAATAAATTTGTTTTCTTCTTTTTATATTTTCGTTACTTTCAAATATATAAAAGCATTGATTTAATCACTGGAGCATTGGTTAAATTTGCAGCACTTAACTTGTTAGTTTAAGATATTGATTTTTCTGTCTGTTCTAAGTGGCGACATAATTTTTCAATACATACCATTACTACCAGAACTGCTGGTATGGTAGAAGATTCTGTAGTTGTGTAGCGACTGTAGTTAGCAACAGTAGTAGCATTGTTATATCTGCTCATAATTATCATCATTTATGGAAAATTCTCTATGCAAAGTGTGGTATTCTTGAATCTGTTGAACGGATTTTTGTCTGTTTTAGCAAAACGCGTTAAATTTCGTTTTTGCGCTTGACATCGGTCATGCTTGATTATTGTGCACTTTGTGCTGTTAATCAGCTTCCTTCATTTTTCATCGCCATCGATTTCACCACATATTTTACCACCAGCAATCTAATTTTTCATTTAAACTTACAAATTATATTTTTGAAAACGTGCACCGCGATCATTTTACCCCACGATTTCAAGAGAGTGGGGGGGGGGGATAAAGCAAAAAAAAGATATGTATATATTCATACATATATATATATATATATGTGTGTGTGTATGTCTGTGTGTGTGTGTGTGTGTGTGTGCGTAGAAAATGAAAATATAATGCGCATCTATGAAACCTAATGATACAGATGGAATATTTTTTTGTTTTGGTTAGTCGAATGAAGTGATAGGTTGATTATTTTGCACAGTTTGCAAATGTTAGCTTTATTTATTACAGATTTTCTTTCTATTCATCTACATGCATGTATATATTTAAAGATGAGATTTGGATTTTCACTTTTGGACTTGCAACAATTGCATTTTGGCAGAATAATTACATCTTTTTCTCTTCTAAACAAATTGATATGTAAAACGTTGTTTCATCATGTCAAATGATGAGTGAAGATGGAGATTTTTGTGCTGTTTTTAACGGCAAAAAGATTGTAAATTCAAAGGTAATTTTTCTCTGGGCAACAATCTTTAATAATAATAATCTGCCAAATAATAAAATAAATAGATGAATAAATTAGTGAAATTGCATTGTACAAAATGAAAGATGTTTGAGATTTGCAATTTCTCAAATATTAATATTACTTTGAAGGTGTTGTTATTCATTGATTACATCAGTTTCTCCGTTTTGGTTAGCAATATCTGTTTATACATATGTATCTTTTGTAGATGCGAATTAATTTTGGCATTATTTTATTTACTAATTTATTTGACATCTTGTCGATATTTTTAATTTTCATGGATGAGCATTATTTTCACTTGTTGTTTTGATTGATGAATTTTTAACCTTTGCTTATTGATGCTGATGTAATTAAGGCATTTGCATTTTGATACGGATGGAAAATAATTTTCAGATATTAATTTTCATTGATTGATTGACTGATTGATTGATTGGTAAGAATGAATAATGCAATAACCAATTTTCAACAATAAAATAAATGTGTCCATGTATGAAGTTGAGAAGTTGGCTTAAAATACTGCTCAGGTTATTTTTATTTTGTTTTATTAAAGTTCAACTGCTTTTTCATCTGCTTATTGTTAATACTCGTAGCATAATAATATTTATTATTATGATCCGGGTTTGGTGGTGGTGAACTTATAAATGCAAGAAAATATTTTTCTTTCAACTATTCAACATCAAGATCTGTTGTAATCGAATTACGCTAATCCGCTGCGACTGCCAAAAGGTGAATTATGGCCAATTTGTTTGTGTTATTTTTATTGTAAGTGAATTATTCTATTCTTTTGTTATTTTATAGCATTGTTGTATTATTTTCATTTTAAATCGTGATATTCTTTAAAATGAATTGTTTTCTGAATAAATATTGAAAATATTTCTTATAATCATTCCTCTCTTCACTGTTTTTTCAAAAATTACAATAGCGATCATTCATTTCTGATTTTTTTCATTGTATTTAGTTTGTCGAGCAGGGTATTTTAAAATTTATTCTTTTTTTATTATTTCTTTTGAAACAAAAAAAGAAGAATGAAATATCTCTATAATATAGATATATGGTGTTGAAGTGATTCGTAATTTTTGTTTTATAGGAATTATTTTTCAGTTGTGCACTGTAATAATTCTAATTATGATGATGCTGTGTGACTTTTTATAATTATCTTATTTATTTAAAATTTTCTTAACTTTTTTTGTTATCTTCATTTTTGCGTTGTTGCATTTTTTCTTTGTGATGGTTCATGTAAAATTTTGATTAACTTGTTTATAATGGGGGGTAGGGGTGTTTTATGATTTGTATGTACAATATGGAGTCGTAGGATAATTGTGCGTGTATGTATGGATGTGTGTGTAGATGTAATTATTTATTATTATGATAGTACCACTGAAAAATATGAATTGAAGAAAATAAAACAAGTCAACAACAATGATGACTAATCATGCCAATATTGTTGGTGAAAACTGTTGAGGTTGAGTTGAGCGAGTGAGAGTGAGAAAGAAAAAATTTTTCTCCTTTAGCATTCAGTTTAGATCAATGGAAGGAAAAACTGTGCATGCACGCAGTGCAGTGCATTGCATTGATATTAATTTTGTCATTGCAACTTTGTCGGTAAAATGGCAGTAGTGGTGGTTTTGCCTGAAGCTTTGCGCAATAAGTAGTTATTAAAGTGGTTGGCAGTTTTCAGTTTCCAATGATGCTTCATCGTTGACCACTGGCCAGTGATGGCCATCTGCGTGTATTAGTTTACCACAAATATGTTTAAATAAATTTGCTATTTGCTTATCTATATCTTTGTGTGTGTGTGTGTGTGTGTGTGTGCATGCTTCTATTTCAATCAATGATAAAATATATCGATGAAGCACATTCTACTACACACTGAACGTGGAATATTATTGCAGCTACACACGCGAATTGCATACTCGTTATCAGCACCATATATGCAATGTACGGATTATATTTTTTTTTAGTAATAATAATATTATTATTATCGTTGTTGTTGTTGTTGTTGCTGTTGTTTTTGTGTTTTTCTTTTTTCAATTTTACATCTGTGAAGAGGACTTGTCGTCGATAGATTGGTTGCATTATTTTATGGTTGTTCATTTGTTGCATGTTTGTTAAACTTTAATCCAATTATTAATAGTTGAAAGTGTTATTTCAATGAATTTTACTTCTCGCTTGTTCGAGTGCAAAGCACAGCTAGCCAAGCAAAGGCAGAGCATTCGAACAAAGCATGCATTGGTTGGAACGTGATTTTCGATGACAATTTTTTAATCGACTATTTGTGTCAGTTCGGTGTTTTATCATTGCGCATGTGTTAGAAAATGTGTTTCTCAAAAAGCGGCCTTCTTCTTTTAAGCTGATTGCAAAATTGCATTTCATCAAGAAAACAGGCGTTAATTTTACAAATGAGCAATTTCACCAATACTACAAAACTAGATGCTGACTAAACCTAAGCTGTGCTTTATTGTACTAATCCAATATATCCTGCTTATACTGGACGGCATTGCTCAAGTATTTCGAGCTTAGGATTTTATTAATTATTCGTGCAGTAATGAATTTCAGTTTGGTAATTTCAACAAATTCCATTATATAAGTAATAATTATTAAATTGGTGTAGTCAAGAAAAATTGAATTTTTTTCTTTTGCTCAGTTTTTTATGCCTGCTCTGTAGTAAATGAAATATATATATATATATATATATATTATTTGCTGCTTTTATTTTTATTATAATTTTTTTATCTTATGATGCGATTTATATTTATTTTATTAAGCAAATCAATGAGCTTTCTTTTTCATCATTACAATGAATGAAATTATTGCTGTTATTGATTTGTGAAATTGATCGATCGATTGATTGATTTTTTACAATTTTAATCCTCCTTTTATCAGCTTTATTTCATGAGAAGAAGAGTTGTTGTTAAATTAAAATTTTTTGCTGAACAGCAAATGCACAAATAAATAAATAAATAAGTAATTTATTGTGTTATTTATTGCTTGTTAGGCGAGCCCACACTGTCAATGTCGTGTAGTGACAAAATAGCGAAGTGGTCAGTAATGGGCATACAAGGCTGCCTGGCGTCAGCTTTTCTGTTGCAACCGATTTACCTGAGCAGTGTAATATTGGGAAAGTAAATGAATGTAATTTTAATCAAAATTTTGGGATATCGAATGTGAACTAATGAGAAATTGAAAAAAAGCAAGACAAACAACCAGTAGCGGATAAGAATAAAATTTGCAGGTGCCCCTATTCAGAGGCTGCTCTTCGTCGGGCAATTGTGGAACGAAATTTTGGCTTTCAAAGTGATCATCAAGAGTACACTTTTCACGAACCGAAATTTCATTTCTCTGACATGCAGGATTATTCGCTGAGTAGTGGTTCCAGTTGTCGACAAAAGCCTCTTTCTAGGAGGCAACGCAAGCCTTGCTCGACCAGTGAGTACGGCAACGTTGCAAGATTATTCTTATAAAATTAGCTGTGAATATTTAAAGGTGACTTAAAAGCAAACGAGCCTATCCATTTATTATCTAGAAGTATCTTTTTATTTGCTTATAAATTTGTATTTATAAATTTCATTATTATTTGCAATGAATAAACGCGACCTTGGAGGAAAAGGAAATACTTACGGTAATTCTGTTGCTGTGCAGTTACCGCAGTTTTTAATGTGTTATTTAAATTTTGAAAAAAATATGAAAAAATCTTATTTTTTGTTTAAATTATTCTATTTTGCATTGAATTAGGTTCAGTTTGGTTTTGTGGATTGAGTAGAGCTGAAATTTTGGTCGACGGCTATTTGCAAGGGTCGACGAAGCTCAGCCGGAGCCGTTTCGGCAGTGGCGGACGTTGTAGTGCAGTTTGCCGCCGTCGGTTGGCGGTTCAAAGTTTAAGCATCGGTCGGCTGATAGCATCGGTCGAGCATTCTCACAGCAGCGGTCAGTCGCCATTGGGGGGTGTCATTTATGAAAATTTCAAATCTGCTCATTCGACTTACATGAACGTTTGGAAGCAGCTGAAGGAACACTATCGTCACTGGATAGTCGACATTCGTAAGCGACAAGCGCAGCAGTTTTTCATTGAACCAACTTCTCTCCACTGATTTTCTTCTGTTTTTCTTCTTTCTGTTGCTTTTCTATATTCTTCGTTTCGCATCTCTTTTCAACATTCAGGTAAGTATGAATTATTTTTTCGACATTTTAAACTTAATACAAGCACAAGAAATACTGATATATATGCACACACACACACACACACACACACATATATATATATATATATATATATATATATATATGTATATTTATTTATTTATTTATTTATATTATACAGGCATTATTTATTCTGATGTATATTATTATTATTATTATCAGACATTTCAATGAAATTTATCATCTCAGTCAGCCAGCTAGTTAGTTTATCTATGCGTAATGTATAGTCAGTTGCTAATGAGGAATGTTTGCAGTTCGACATTCTGTTGCTTTGATTTTCATTTCATCTTTTGTATTCTGATTATCTATTGTACTTCTCCAGTTGGATAGTTGCAATTTTGGTGTAATTTTCTTTATTAACATTCTTCTCTTTCCATTTTATTACAAACAATTTGCATTCTATTTATTAATTGAAATAGTATAAGCTATTGACAAACTATATATCTATTATATAATGGCTTATTGTTCAAAAATTACTTTTTGCATTATTTTTTTTGCTTCACTGGCCAGTATTGCTAACTGATGCTGTATGCGTTTTATTGTATGCATACATTTCTTTTCTTGTTTATTATTTATTTCATTGGTGGCTTTCTTTTGTTGACATTGTTGTTGTTTGCAGAAGATGAATACATGAGTAATGATTCATATTCACCGTGTTTCAAGCGATTAATTTAATAATCACTTTCAGTATTATAATGTATTTTGTATTTCCTATGGCAAGTTTATGATAATTTATTGATTTCAAGTTGAAATTGATTTAATGATGCAAAAAGCAAAAATAGGGCACATTATTATTATTATTATTATTCATCTTTATCTTGTTTATTGCTGTGGTGTGTTTGCTCATTTTCTTTTTGTTTTGAATATTATCATATTCAAAATGTCTATTCTCACTTTTGCATGCATTAGTGATAGGTAGGTGTAGATGGATAGATTGGTAAATAGCGTCAGTGGACTTGCATAACAATGCTGCAGGCATTTATTTATCAGCTTCACAATTTGTTGATAAATCTGAATGAAGAAGATGATCAGTTGATAACAATAGCACATTCGGAAACCGAACCATAAATTGCTCATTAATATCTATACATTATACTTCATAGCTTCACATGTATAATATATACGATACGTGTGCGTTTGCCGAGATGCATTTATTAAGTTTATTTGCATGATTGCGCCCGAAATGAACATTGGAATTTTTCTGAATTTGGCTTTAATTTGTTACAAACAGAAGTCGCCTTTTGACTTCTCATATCGTTGCAAGCGATTGCAAGTAGAGCACAAGGAAGGAAAATGTCGTGGCATTTGAAGTTGAGCAATTTTGCAACTTCTTTAACATTTTTGCTTTTTCTTGTTCAAAGCAGCTGCACGTCAGCTAATAATTATTTCTGCTTTTTTCATTTTAATCTCTTCCTAATGTTTGTTTTCTATTTCTTCTTAATCTTATTCTTGTTCTGTATCTTTATCTCGTTCGGTTATCTGACATATCAGAAAAACAGGGTAGTTATTCGCTTCGCTTATTTATAATTTTGCAAACTGCTCATTCGAAATTGCAACAAAAGTTTCAGTACATTTCAGTTTTGGAGACAATTTCTTTTAACCATTTCATGAAAATTTTCATTTTTTCTGCCCTTTTTTTTGCTGCGTTAGAATGATTTTTTCCTTTTGTATGTTTTTTTTACCTTAAACTGATTTATAACTAAACAGCAGCAGCATTAGTTGTGGTTGTTGTTGTAGTAGGTGTGGTAATACTAATACAGTATCCTGAAGGTGAACATGAGTAATTAATGTTGTGGCTGATTGACTGGGATGAAATTTTTCTGCAGTGGTGTGAAAATTTGCAATGCTATGTGATTAAGAAGAAAGCAACCAACTTTTTCATAAAAATCTTCTTTAATTATTATTTTCACAAGTAATTATCTAGCAGTTGGTTCAATTGTCATGACATGTGTCATACTTATGTGCAGTTAGTTAGAGTTGTACTGTTCTCGAATTGCTCCATCTTGTTGAACAGGCACACTGTTTGACGGCAAGTCAGAAACGTGTGCGCCACGTTGACGCAGCTTTGCAAAGAACTTCCTCCCAAAAAATCACTTACTCCTCTTGCATCGATTGAAACTTTTCCAATGCAGTATTTGATCACAAAGAAGGAAGAGCCTTCAGCATTTTGTTCAAAACTATTACAATTGCAACGCATGCCGTCGATCAATAATTGAAATTATTTTTACCGTTTGTCATTTGCCAGTGCAACAAGCAGTCATTCATTCATTTAATTGTGTGATTTGAGAAGGTCGAATTGCAACACTTCATTATATATATATATATATATATATATATATATTTATTTATTTATTTATTTATTTATTTATAATTATGCGTGAAATTAATATGATAAATGAATTTGTGATATTAATTGTCTTGATCAGTGATGTATTGTTTTATAATGATAAATTTAATATCTGAAATTAAAATTAGCGTATTAAATTTCTTTAACATGATAATGCGTGAAAATGAATTTTGCATATTTTTAAATCTGTTATTACCATGTCAGTCAACAAATCATTTCATTTCTTATTCTCAACGCATGCTTTTTTGCTGTTTGTTGGCTTGTAGTATTTGAATGTAGGGAACTGTAATAAACATTATTAACATCTGAGAAGTTCAGCTAAAGTTTGCCACACTTTTTCCAACAAATAATTATAAGTTTTCATGATAATAATTGTGTATTTGTTTGTTTGTATAAGTTCAGATTTCATCATTTTTTAGTGTTTGATTTATTTGCTAATTTTGAAAAAATTGCAAATTGTATTCAGTCTGTTTGATAGGTTTAGTTGTTTATCATGTTCTGACAGCTTTTACAATAGCGAACGTTTTCACCTAGCCATTTCAAATAATTCAGCAGCAGAGGAGAGTCTTAAACATACCGCTTCATGGTAGCATGTTTGTGAATACATGTCTTGAAAAAGTAGATCTGCATTAATTGTGAAAGAAAAAGATGGTATTCCAGTAAATGAGCAAACAAATAAATAAAACAAATATATATTTATATAGGAAACAGCGATCAGAACCAATTCCCATATGCAGATCCATTCTGGATATATTATACAGCTTGAAAGTCTGAAAGTTTTACATCTCATGGGCATTTTGAGATTAAATTAATCGCATCAATAATTTTACTTTTTCATTTCCTTTACTTTTTGGGACCTTTCTTTCTTTTTCTTTCATTTTTTCCGAGTTTTGCATCTGTTACTTGACGTTAGCGGATGTGCTTTTTGATTGCTTCTGTTTTGTGGAAGTGTTTTACTTATCTTCTTTTCATCTTTGATCTCAGCGAATTGATTTTTTTCTATGTACATTTTATACGATCAGTTCATTCATTTATTCATCAGTTCATCATCGAAATTGTGCAGTTTCATTGTTTACTAGCACTTCATTGCACCCAATATTGCATTTTAGAAATGCATTTTGTTTTTTTGTCATTTTTTAAATTTAAATTAATTTATGAGAATCTATGAATTTTTTAAATCATAATCATAATTAACGAGCAGAAATATATATATATATATATATATATATGTGTGTGTGTGTGTGTGTGTTGATGTATATTTATTTGTCTTTTAAAAGAAATAAAAGAAAAATATTGATCAATTTTAAGAAAATTATATAAGAAATTTTATCTTTGTTAGGAAGAAAATGCTTTTTCTTTTCAAAGAAATTTTCATTTTTCATTATTATTTATATATTGCCCCGTTGAACAAAAATTTTCAACTTTTAATTCAGAATATCACAAACTTAAATTCATATTTTTGAACTTGTTGTTGTTTGATGTAAATTATTGTAATCTTCATCATTAGAAATATTTAAAAATAAGCATATTTATTCTCTCATTAGCGGTGCTTATATTTTGTTTCTATTGAATTGCGGATGTTTAGATTTTGATTTCAATTTTATTAGATTACCGGCAAATTGTTCTCTTTGTAATTGGATTGTATGTGCAGTGAAATATATCAGTAATAAAGAAATTATCGCTATTTCAGTTATTTGTGTTGCTCTTGTTTTTATTTAACAAGAAAAAGAAAGCAGTTTTTTTCTTTTTAGCTTCTGTCTAGCATAATAATATGCAGTCAGAAAGAGGCGTCAATGTGAGCTTGGAAATTTTGAACATGGACAGTTGTAATCATTATCCGTACGACAGATTTAGTTTCGTGATTCGGGTATCCTGTATGATTCCGATTGTTTTATTCGGCTTGATCACTAATTCGATTAACATTGCCGTATTTCGGCATCGAAGCATGCGCAGCAGTGTAGTCAATTGGTATTTGATTGCGCTCTCGGTGAGCGATTTGATCGTATTGTTGGGTGCGTTCTGTATGCTATCGCTTCCGGCAATTAGTGAAGAATCCGGCATATTGAAGTTGATGAACTTAGCCTGCTTGACCCAACGTTGGACGTACGCGATCGCTCTGATTGGTCAAACTTGGAGCGTCGGCATGACCCTAATGGTGAGCACGCACCGTTTTCTCGGCGTCTGCTATCCGTTCGTCGCCCAACGTTGGTGCACCAGTGAGAAGGTGAAAGTGGTTCTTTGCAGTACAATTGGGTTCGCGTTTTTGTTCAACATGCCCCGCTGGGCAGAGATCGAGACCGCGCCCTGCTGGTCGAACGTTTTCAACACCACTGCCGTGCATGTGATCACGTCGAAAATCAGACAAAACCCTACTTATTACATCGCCTACATGATGATCAGCTACACCACCGTTATGTTCGGCTTACCGTTCATATTGCTGAGCATTGTCAGCGTATGCATTGTCAGATCGTTGCGCCATTCTTGCACCCTGAGGCGCCAGCTCACTCGGCTCAACAACGTCGACGATCGTCGCGAGATGCGCGAAAATCGCACAACGCTCATGCTGGTTGCCATTGTGATCATGTTCTTGATTTGCAACTCGCTTGCCTTCATCAACAACATCATTGAAGCATTTTTGGACAACAACGACACATTGGAGGTGTTCTATTTGAAATCCGTTGAAATTAGCAACTTACTTGTCGGCATCAATTCTTCGGCCAACATATTTATCTACAGTTTCTTCAGCGTCAAATATCGGCTTGTCTGTAAGCGTTACTTTTTGCTGCTGTTCGGCGGCAAAAATGGCCGTCAACAGGCTAGAGATTTGAAACCGAAAGAATCCAGATACGAGCAGCGTCGACGTAGTTTTCGTCTCAAACAATAAACGAATACAAAAAAATTATTCTCTATTTCAGTCATTATTATTGTCTCACCAAACACTCTTTTCGTCACCAACTTGATGGTTAGTGTTATTTCATTATGTGTTTACCTGATTTCACTTCTATCATCTTTATCGTTTTTTTGCTTTTTATTCCATTATTTAGTTTTCAATTTTTCAAAACTTTGTCGACGCTATGAAATTGGTTTCTACTTTCACATTTCATTTCCACTCAGCAGGCATCAATCAGTTTCAATTCAACCGCAAATTTATTTCTATTTCTAATCACATTTCTGCAGTTATTTTTTATTTCCTTTTTCTCTTTTCTCAAATAATTCAGTCAAACATTTTCCTTTACACTTTCGATGCAGCTATACAAAATAGCCCAACTTAGTGAAATGCGGCCGACTGGCGACAAACTCTATCTTTTAAGCACAGTTCTTTTCCTAACAATGCAACATAGTTGGGCATCACTTTATTATTAGTTCTTGTTTCTGACAGCGCCTTCTTTCCATGACCGTATAACCAAGCGAACTGTGTTACACTGAAAATGAAATAAAATCTACAAGAAAATATTATATTCAAAAAAATAAGCAGTAATATTTTGTTCACTGAAAGTCAAATTTTATTCGATATCAAAATGTGAAACTGTTCTATCCCTTTACAATACAAAACCAACAGATTTCATCATGTACCTGTATTTTTATGCAAAGGACGCAAAACTGACAATCCTGATTCAATTAAACAAATTTCATTACAAGTTCCTCAAAAGTGGGGAATACTTCAATCCTCCAGGGAAGTGAAATGTATTATTGAATTGTTTCGTCATATATGGAAGCAGTATTGAAAACTTAATAATTACAAATACTCTCAACTATATGCCATTGATTACTTAAGGAGATATTTGGCAAAATTGCTTGATAGCAACGGTGTCATTTAAGAAAAGAAATAATGCAAAACTGAATAAAAACTTTAATTCGATCTGTACATTGTAATTAATTATCATATTTACATTACTCGCAATCAATGAAATTTGCGTAATTACAATTTTTCAAATTTCAAAATGTCTGTATTAAAAATATGAAATTTCATGTACAAATGCTATTAGAATCACGAACATTGCTTGCAGCATATAAGCCGCCAATTCTGTATAAATATAAATGGAATGGAATTATATGCTGTATTATGTAAAGTTCAGATGTTGTAGCGCTCTGTGCTACTGGGACTAAAATCGTAACAGCACCGAACATTTTTATCGATAACTCCAAAAAATACGGATCCTAAAAACGTAAGAACCAGGTTTGTAGTGATTATTTTATTTTTTCGGATCGATTGAAATCTTTTTTGCAACAATTTACAATTTTCGACTTTTCAAAAAAGCAAGGCTACAGCCTTTGCTGTTTTTGCGATTTTCGAAAGTAGGCATTTGTCACAAATTATTCTTTTTTTGTTATATATTACTAAATTGCAAAAAATTAATACGTTCTGGAAAGTTCCTCGGCAAACAAACGCGTACGTATTGAATAAATGACCTCTAAAGTTGCCATGTGCCTATCTTAATACACAGGGAAGCGGCCCATTTGAAAATCCGTTGAAACGGATCGACGGTGGTTGAATTTTCGTATAGGAAAGTTTTTCAACATTATAATGAAGTATTCGTTGAAATTGCCAAGTTTTGTGCAATATTTCGTGTTTTGGCTAGTCGATTTCCTTCATTTTCGGTCATTCGATAATTGA
>NW_003526948.1:1518422-1520226 GCF_000181795.1 Trichinella spiralis | reverse complement strand
AAAATGTGGGGAATAAAATTTCTCCCCACTTACTGAAAAATGCGTTTTTTTTTTGTTTTTTATTTTTCCATGTTTTGTGGGATGGGGATAGAAAAATTTTTTTTTTGGAATTTTTTCCAAAAAATAATTAGGAATAAAAAGCAAAAATTGTTGTTCGGCTCAAAGTTTCCCTTCCAGCAATTTTCCCAATCAAAACCTGGGAGCTCCCTTCCGGGGCCCCCCTCAAATGGAAAAGGATTTTTTTTTAGGTCAATAAAGCAAAGGGCCTTAACAAGCAAATTTTTTTTTTTTTTCCATCTCCCCAAAAAAAAGGGGGTTACTGTCCTTTTTTCATTGCTCGCCAATAAGAAATCCGGGGTTGGGACGAAATTTGTCCAGTTATT
Organism: Trichinella spiralis; assembly: GCF_000181795.1. Lineage (NCBI taxonomy): Eukaryota > Metazoa > Nematoda > Enoplea > Trichinellida > Trichinellidae > Trichinella > Trichinella spiralis. Next base: position 1,519,843 of record NW_003526948.1, on the reverse strand, counting down.
GTGGAATAATTTGCTTTTAAATTTCGCACTTTTTCTATCTCAATACATAGTTAAGCGAGCCACTTGATTTGGGATATCTCGAGAACCATGTAACTAGGAATTGCGGGGATAAATTTGTTGTACTTCTCTATTCAATTCCGATCGATTGATGCCCATAAAGTCCATTTTTGGATTCCAAGAATTTTCTCACAAATTGCAAATTTCATAGGCTATAGACTATAGACTTGTTTTCTTTGAAGAACTACGAAACAACTTTTTTCGAAATTCGCTCTTCTGGCATTTGCATTGATTAATGATAATGTTTTGCCAAACCCCCCCCTAGTTTGTTGTGGGAATGTGTCTAGTAGTTGTGGAATAAGGGGCCTCTAGGTGTGTCTCAAAAAATTATGTATCGCCCCCCCCAAAAGCAAACACTTGTTTCCTGCTTGCTTGAGAATGGTTTCATGGAAATTTGCACTTTGTTGTTCTCCGTTCACTTATGTCTATTCAGTTGCAGTGATTGATGTTGAACGATGTGCGTTGTGTGTGCAATGCTATTTACTTTACTGTGACTGATGAAGAATTGCATAACAAAAGAGTTTGGTCCTTGCCTATTATTGGACTTTTTCTTTTAGTTAATGCATCGATGAATTAAAAGTGCAATTTTTTTCTTAATTGAAAATTTATCACTTTTTATTTGTTACAGTAATCGACTTAAAAAAAAGAAAAAAGAAAAATACATTTCAAGATGCTAAAAATGTGTTGTAGATATTCTGGACGAATAGGCAACTAGGAAGAGTGTAGATAAGTTTGTAGCAGTTCTCTATTCGTTTCTGATCGATTCAAAGCAATTCAAGTCATTTTGATGAGAATAAAATTTTCCCGAATATTTCAAAATTTCATAGGCTATAAGCTTGAACAGTTGAGCTCAAAAAGATAAATCGACAAGCAACAGCTGCTAATAATGGAACACTTATTTCAACTCCAAATTACAATTTTGGTTAATAGCCTGAAATCAATTTTTCAGAAAGTATCAATTTATCATATAATAAATCCTCCATTTTGGAACATTTTCATAACAGTTTATATAAAAAGGAAATAATCCCATTTTCTCTATAATTAATTAAGGGTTTATATTTATATCCTTTTTCTCCATTACTTATAACCTTCGGAACAAGCGGGCCGTCATAAGGCCACCCTGGGTATGCGAATCCAAGGCAGGGTACTGCCCACGCCCATCTTTACGATAATTACTCATCGACAAATATGTGTTTCAACGAGCGTATGCTATTTTATTGATCTATCTATAAAATAAATTATAATGCTTAAAAGCTGAATGACAAAAAAATAAATTTTTATCTGACTACTGAAGTTTCTTACTGTTCACGTCTACGAAACCATATTTCTCGTCCAAATGTCAGGCAGTTAAAGTAAACACGCCC
>NW_003526948.1:1517292-1518412 GCF_000181795.1 Trichinella spiralis | reverse complement strand
TCCCGGTTGCGGTACCAGAGGCCTGCCGCCTTGCTCGGATCCCAGCAATGGGATCTCAAGCAAGGTTTTTTTTCAGCCCGACCGCCCCCGCGCCGCCCCCCGCCCTCCTGCCCGTTAACGGGGACCTCCCACTGCGGAGCCTCCTAGTCCCGTGCTGGCCAGAGACCGGTTTTAAAGAGATGACCCTGTCCATTTGTGTGGTAATGGACGTTGTTTGAAATCTTGTGCAATGGGATTTCAACACCTATGTGAATTCGTAAGACGTATCTGTCCTAGAGGCAGTTATGCAAATTCGCAATTGACGTAGTGCCGAGACTCTGTTTCGGTGCCAATCTAGTGGTGATCGTTACTCCCCCAAGAGGAACGGTAAGCGTCGCTATGCGTTTGTGTTATTGTCTCGCTGGCTCTGACACTTGGCCAATGATTGACATCAGATTTGCCGTCACACCTTTAACTAGTTCATTTGGCGTTGCACCTTTCATCAGTTTTAGGCATAGTACCTTTGAAATTAATCTTCATCGAGAGTTTCCCCTTATAATCATGCTAAATAGTTTAAATTTTTTAAAAATTTATACATTTATTTTTTCATTTAGGAACTTAAGTGATAAATAAATTATAATTTTCATTAATCTAATAATTGAGCAAATTCAATTTTTGTATACATTACACTGTTTTAAAGTAGAAAAGATTATCAGTTTTTCATTTACATTTCATCTTATAAAAGGTTTAAATTGTTCATTAGTTTTATACTGATAATAATATATTTTTAATGTAAAGCAGTTTTTTACTTTAAACAATGTAATGTCGAAGTAGATTTCTACTTTAGAACAGTGTAATGTAAACAGTTAAAAGGGTTGTAATATACTAAACATTAAAGTAGCATAATTTTATTTATTAATTATTGGTGAATTAGCTATTGTTTGAATAATAAATTTTTTACTTATAAAATGTTGATTGGAGTCCCCTTTAATTAGGCAATGGGAAAATTGGACTTGGTAGAGATGAAATAGACAATCAGCTTAGGCAAGGTGGAACGAGTTTAATATTTTTATAAATAGGGAGGAATCTTCTATAGATAGAATGTTATTAGGCCGTGACATGTAGGAAAACATGTAGTAAA
>NW_003526948.1:1440980-1514626 GCF_000181795.1 Trichinella spiralis | reverse complement strand
GCTTCGTGCCGTCCGCGATATGCTTCGTGTTGTCCGCGTTTTCACTTCTTCTTTTCTTCATTGATCATATCTGTAAGAATGGTAAATGTTAAATCTTAACTTTTCGCACTTTATTACACAGTGGAATTAAAAAATTGAACAAAGAATTTTGAAATGAAAGAAGTAACTGATTTTCAATTAAAGATAACCTTAACAAAATGATTATATACAGAGAGTTTCGAAAAAAAGTAAGAACGAGAAAACTTTAAATACTTTCAACAATTAAAAACCGACTTCAGTAGTTACTTAACGGGAACGTTTGACGTTTGACGATGCTGTTACATGCCACGCAAGTCAAACAAACAAGCGCACCATTACTGATTGATAATTTTCAAGCGATACTCATTTGCATACTGTAGCAATAGAAATCGGTTTGAGTTGATTGGAAAATTTTCTGGACGAGGAATTAATTCTAACCGGACGCTATGAAATTAGGAAAATTCAAACCTCAAGCACAGCGAATGACCTACATAAATGGAACTCATCGCATAATGTTTTCACTAAAATATAAGCACAATCGATGCGTATGCTGACAAACAAACTTAATCAAACAAAAGATGTAATTTACCAAATGTCTCTGATGCTGTGAAATTTGAAAAAAATAATTTAAAGTGAAAATAAAGTTAATTAATTTTCAATCTTTCTAAAGATGAAGTCATACCTAATCTTAATATGAAAATCAAAAAGAACAGTTTTGCTGTGAAAAACATCTCACTCATATACTACATACTACAAACTTGGGTCATTTTATTAAACTAAGGAATAACTTCACCCTTTCGAAGTATCCTTAGCCCTGCTTCACAGATGCACAAGAAATCACATTTACCTTTTGCCTTCTCTTGTTCTGCTTCGTGCCGTCCGTGTTTTCACATTTTCTTTGCTCCATTCTTTAAACCTGTAATAATGATATTAAATCAAAACTATCCTCACTTTATCACAAAATAGATTTACAACAAATATAATAATAAAGTGCTATCTAATTAAAAAATAATTGTTCACAAAATAAGTAAACAAAATTTAAAAAAATGACAAGCAGAAAAGTGGAATACTTGTCTGTAAATCTGAAGCGGCCTTCAGCAGCTACTTAACGCCCGTAATGAACTCAGAGAACGTTCAACGATGCTACCAATTGCCACGTAAATTAAACAAACAAACGCACCCTTATTGATGATAAGGCAGCGTTGTAACGATCCTTATTTGCATAATGCAGCGTTAGAAACCGGTTTTTAGTGTGTTAGAAGTTTTGGCTGAAGGTAAATTCTAAGCTAAGCCACGTTACAATATGAACCGAAGAAATGCACTTCTTCAATTCTACCAATAAAAAAGCGACTATTTGAAAATTTAAAAATGACCTTGACGTTTACAATTCAGTCAAAATATAAACTATCTGACAAAAAACGCCATAACAAAGCAAAATTCATTTAGACAAAACACACCTACGTATTTTTGAAAATTTTCTTAAATCAGAAAAACAAGTAGCTGAAATGAGGCTAATTTTAAGTGAACAATTTCCGGGCAAAAGCTTGCTTATGGTCAATTGAATGTGCATGTTAGCTATTGCAAAGGTGATTTGCGAAAGACCATATTTTAATAATATATAAACAATGCGTACAGGGTGTATTTTATCCAACTTAGCTGTACGGAAATTTGGCGTTTATAATGTCACCTCATGTTGAGAATTTTTCATAGAAAATATATTGAGAAATTATGCTCAATATCGATTCTCAATTATATTGTTAACTGATTAAAACTTAGGAATAAAAATCTGCCACTTACTGCTAAATGCGCTGTATTCTCGTTTTTGATATTCATGTTCTTTGGATGTTGATTGAAAAATTATTTTTTAGAAATTATTCCAAAAAATAATAATGAATTAAAAGCAAAAATAGTGTTCGGCTTCAATGTTTGCCTTCAGTCAATTTTCCAATCAAAACACTGAGCTACCATCCACGGACGCCCTCAAACTGAAATGATTTCTATTATGTCAATAAAGCAAACGACCTCGCATGCAAATTTTTATTTTCTTCATTTCTGCTGATAAATGTGGCTACTGTACATTTTTCATTGCTCGGCAATAAGAAATGCAGGGTTTGGACGAAATTTGTCCAGTTATTGTGGAATAATTTGCTTTTAAATTTCGCACTTTTTCTATCTCAATACATAGTTAAGCGAGCCACTTGATTTGGGATATCTCGAGAACCATGTAACTAGGAATTGCGGGGATAAATTTGTTGTACTTCTCTATTCAATTCCGATCGATTGATGCCCATAAAGTCCATTTTTGGATTCCAAGAATTTTCTCACAAATTGCAAATTTCATAGGCTATAGACTATAGACTTGTTTTCTTTGAAGAACTACGAAACAACTTTTTTCGAAATTCGCTCTTCTGGCATTTGCATTGATTAATGATAATGTTTTGCAAAGTTTGTTGTGGGAATGTGTCTAGTAGTTGTGGAATAATGGACCTCTAAATTTGGCACATTGCTTATGTATCGTTATAAATATAGCAAACACTTGTTTCCTGCTTGCTTGAGAATGGTTTCATGGAAATTTGCACTTTGTTGTTCTCCGTTCACTTATGTCTATTCAGTTGCAGTGATTGATGTTGAACGATGTGCGTTGTGTGTGCAATGCTATTTACTTTACTGTGACTGATGAAGAATTGCATAACAAAAGAGTTTGGTCCTTGCCTATTATTGGACTTTTTCTTTTAGTTAATGCATCGATGAATTAAAAGTGCAATTTTTTTCTTAATTGAAAATTTATCACTTTTTATTTGTTACAGTAATCGACTTAAAAAAAAGAAAAAAGAAAAATACATTTCAAGATGCTAAAAATGTGTTGTAGATATTCTGGACGAATAGGCAACTAGGAAGAGTGTAGATAAGTTTGTAGCAGTTCTCTATTCGTTTCTGATCGATTCAAAGCAATTCAAGTCATTTTGATGAGAATAAAATTTTCCCGAATATTTCAAAATTTCATAGGCTATAAGCTTGAACAGTTGAGCTCAAAAAGATAAATCGACAAGCAACAGCTGCTAATAATGGAACACTTATTTCAACTCAAAATTACAATTTTGGTTAATAGCCTGAAATCAATTTTTCAGAAGTAATCAATTTATCATATAATAATTCTTCCATTTTGAAACATTTCATAACAGTTTATATAAAAGGAAATATTCCATTTCTCTATTATTTAATAAGGTTTTATATTTATATCTTTTTCTCATTACTTATAACTTCGAACAAGCGGCCGTCATAAGCCAACCTGGTATGCGAATCCAAGCAGGTACTGCCCACGCCATCTTACGATAATTACTCATCGACAATATGTGTTTCAACGAGCGTATGCTATTTATTGATCTATCTATAAAATAAATTATAATGCTTAAAAGCTGAATGACAAAAAATAAATTTTTATCTGACTACTGAAGTTTCTTACTGTTCACGTCTACGAAACCATATTCTCGTCCAATGTCAGCAGTAAAGTAAACACGCCCAGTTCGTTTAATTACATCTTTGTCTGCCATTATCAAATGCAATAATAAATGCAATCCATTTGCAGATATGTTTTACGAAAATAATAATTACCCGCTGCGAGATGAACAACTGCTTTGCCAACATATTCAGTGCTTTCTCCATTGATGAAGATGTTTTTTACCGTTTCCTGAAAAGCAGTTTAACTTTACTGAATACAAAGACTAATAATACAATATAATATAATACAATATAATATAATATAATATAATATAATATAATATAATATAATATAATATAATATAATATAATACAGCAGAACACGATATATATTCTGATTACTTTGTCGAAACTACCAACTGCCATTTCGCTCACTGTATCCAAATTATTCAAAATCAATTCTGTCTGAACAGCACCTGGCCAAATGCTTATGTAAGCTACATTTTCAGCTTTGAGCTCTTCTGCACAGTCGACAGCCATTCGATCGCACTATTCGGGAATATTATTTAAGCAATAATCATATATACATATTGTTTACAACAAACATACTGCTGCTTTTCCAACGCCATATGGTACATTAAATAAATAACGTAAACCGCCAACTGATGAAATTGTCACAATAAGTCCACTTTTTCTCGGTACCATCAATCTTGCCGCATATACGGAACATATGTAATGATTTCGAAGTCCAGTATTATTAATATCATCCCAAATCTCTGGTTCACATTCCCAAAATTTTTTTCCAATGCAATTCGCAATTGCCTATTTTTCAATAAAAATTTCAAAATAATAATTATTAATTATATATATTAATTAATTGATGACAAGATGGAATACTAATTACCTTTATTCCTGAATAGGCGTTGTTTACCAATATGTCAAGCTGACCATTTTGTTCTTCTTCAATTCTTTGAAACAATGCTTTAATCTCCTCATCTTTGGAATGGTCACAATAAACTGCAATCGCTTTACCACCCCTTCCGTTTACCTGAATATGCGCATTACTTATCTCTGTTTCCAAATGACATGCAATAAATATTTTTCAAATAAAATACAAATCGCAAAATTTTCATTAAACATTTGCTTTTATGTTTATTCAAAATATGCTTAAATTTGCTCTTACTTTTCAAAAGCAAACTAATTTCTAAAATTACTGAATATTCTGTAGCGCTTAGGCAGATTTTACTTCGAGTATCGTACTACTACTACAGTATATTAGAACGCAGGATAAATGCAATATATAATATGTTTGAACCAAACCGCTATAATTCTGAAAAAAATTTCTTTATAAATAATAAAATATATACTTCTTCAGCAGTTTTCTCAAGTGTAGGCAAATCAGCAATTTCAGAACTGTCAGATTTGTCAACAGGACGACCTAAAAATAGTTTCTCAACAAATACAGCAGAAGAAAACTTGAAATTCATTACTTGTAATGTAAACTGTGGCACCAGCTTCGCCGAGTTGCAACGCTACGCCACGCCCAATGCCCCGAGACGCTCCGGTTACCAAAGCAACTCGTCCACTCAGCATCTCCACTGCAACCAACAATTGAATAAGTTATAACATCAACACAATAAGGATCACGTGACAGCAGTGTAAAGCTGTTCGAACAAACGAAATAAGCACAAAAAGAACACAAATTACTTTCTCTTTCCTCCAACTTCTACTGTAAATAATTACAAGAATATTTATAAGGATACCAAAAAAAATAAATAAGAATATATAATGAGGAATGGTGCAAATCAGCAGGCACTGTTCAGCATGTCGTCGACAATTTTACACAACTGAAAATCAAACTGATCAGGGCCAAATTTTTTCAAAACCCACTCACGTCCAGCTTGACCAAATTTGGTTTTCAGTGTTGCATCTTCAACAAATTTTATCATCACATCAGCAAATGCTTGAGGGTCAGAAGGAACTAAATAGCCAGTTTTTTCATGCAAAACAGTTTCCATTGGACCTCCTGAATTGCATGCAATCACCGGCACCTGACAATACATTGCCTCCAATGGCACAATACCAAAATGTTCATTCGATGGTGTATATAGCAGTGCAGTACAATTTGAAATCAATGATATTTTCAGTTCTTCCGTGGGTGATTCGACAAATGAAACAAAATTATTTAAATGTAATCTTTTACACAACTTCAACAGATGTGCAAAATAATCCAAATTTATCTTCAACTGTGGATCATATCCACCGGCAACAACTAGCTGCACTGCGTCTCTGTACTCTTCAGTCAAGGTTTCTCGCAAATTTACTAAAAGTCACATCAAATGTTATCAAACCCCAATCAAAAAGCAAGAAGAAAACAACCACCATCTACTTACGGAATGCATAAATAGCTAATTCGACATTTTTTTTCGGCTCGAACCGATTCAAAGACAAAAAATAGTATTTTCGATTTCGTGGTACCACAGTTTCAGAAATCGGCGATAACTTTTCAACCGACAATAATGAGGCATTAAAACTTGGATACAATACATGCACACACGAATGTCTTTCAAATGACTTGAACGTTTTACGGCATACCTCGTCTAAATACAAAACAAAACAATACAATACAAAAGTTCATATTAAATTAAAGAAAAACAATTTCATAATAAAACTCTTATTACATTCTAAGAACCAGAACCACTATTACTGTTTTCATGTTATTCCGCTTACATTGCGATATACGCAATATCTTGCTTGCAAATGATATTTAAAAGTCTTACGAACGTAACTAACCCATCCAAACGTTCAAAAGCAATTTTCTTCCTTCTCGTATTGGAAAGCAAATAACTGTAAATCAATAATAATTAAAATTTAAACAATTTTTTAAATCCCAATATTATAAATAAACTAAAACAGCAAAAAAATTTTAGATAAGGAATGATAATGCATATTTCACATTTTATCAATAGTAATTTCATATCATCAAGCATCAAACATTATCATTCAGGGCTTAAAATAAAGTCTAAATAAATTATACATATATATAATAAATAATGCAAATAAATAATAATTACACAAATCGATTAGAAATAAGATGCATAAGTTCAGCATGCTCACAATCAATGAATTTTCATAACATTCAACAATAAAATACTCACGTGTAAATTTGCTGTTTACAAGAATGCAATGAGCAATGCTTGTAGAATAATCTTCTAACTGATCAATTGGAAATCGATAAAAAGATTTCACTATAGACGATCGTTCACTGAGTAGCTGATCGGGAAAGTGACAATAGAAAATGATCTTCCCTCGACTAAACAAACGTAAAAGTGGAACAACGACAGATATTTGGTCCACAAATGCAACATCAAAACGAAATTTCGAAAAAAGCAACACAAATAGACCAAGCCATATCATACGTAAATATGCACATACAGCGTTACATTTTCCAAATATAGAACGGGGAATAAAATCACCAGATACAACAACACTGAGAGTTCCATTTGCCGTTTCAGGAAAACAGTGCTGCAGGTCGTGGTGAGAAGTAAAAAGGCAAACATCATAACCAGATTTTTTCAGCGATAAAGCTGCATCAACAACTAACCTTTCGGCCCCTCCAATGCCAAGATCGGGATGAAGAAATGCAATTCGACCCTTTTCACACATTGCAAGCAAATAACGCTGTTACAAAATTCTTATTTACACCGACGACCAAGAACTGTTAAAAAATATTAATATAGAATTAAAATATAAAACTCTCAAAAAGTAATGATGTACCCACTAATTTATTTCGTCAAAGCTTTAAATTAAAATAAATGTAAATGAACAAGTCGGTATTATAGTATGCTATATGATGGTAAGGTTCAATAAACTTACTGTAAAAACAGCAAAAATAAGCAAAACTGGGTTTGCAGTATAATCATTGTTCTACATTAATTTTTATATTGGTAAACATTTTATCAATATAAAAAGGCCATTACAACGTAATTACTATAATTATAAATCTCATATTAATTGATAAGACTTAGCAGTTTGTAACAAGCCGTTCTCCCGGGCGGGCTCATTCGTCGCCTCAACAGGGTTGCTGTCACAGTCATCACCGAATGGCGACGCGCCGGTGTTGACCTGCGAGTTCATCTCCGCGTCTGTATCGTCCGTCCGGTTACTACCGGCCCTGCCGCCCCTTTTTCCTAATTCACGCTTTGTTGGTAACATTCTCGCACTCAAAGCACAGAACAAGAATACAGTATTTATTCACAATAGCAACAACGACCACCACCGTATATCGCAAACGCCAGACACCAGACTCGCTGCTAATAATAATCCGTTCCACCGTACTCCTTCCTGATATTCAAGTACCGGTCGGCTTACGGTAGCTTTGTTCTTCTTCCTCTTCTTCGTTATCTAGAGAAGCACAGCAGTTGTTAGTTGTCGGCCTGCATCTGCTACAAGTTTTTTTCCTTTGCAAAACATATTTACCACTTATACTGCACCAAAAAAGAAAGAAAACTGCTTACATTCACCTGGACAATAATAAATAATAAAACACACCTTATTTGAATTAGGTCACTAAATTAATGTAAAATAGCTCGACATCGTTTATTTAGTTGGCAACTGGTGATTAATTTATAAAAATCTTCTTTATTTCTCACTTGAACGTTTTGAAAAAACACATTGACAGTTAATTCTATTATTATTGGAAAGGATTTTTTAAATTTCAGGTTACGGCATATCGAAGCATTTTATTGCCAGATAAGTTGATTTGCATTGCCAATACACATTTACATTCCAAAGGCGAGCATGATTATATATGACTTCTGCAAATTGTAATCTGTATTTTACACCTTAATAATGTATTTAAATCACTAAAAGAGAAGGTAAGTTTGATTTACCAAACTCTTGCTGAACTAGAAACTGTATTATGTGGTGTACAAATTTGCATTTCATGTTGAATATTTATTTGTTTTATAAACTGATCTGCGCTAATTAATGTTTCAGTTTCCTGAATCCAGAATAGCAAATATGCCTCTGTGGAGATATGAACTGTATTCCAGATGCCGCTTCGCATGAATTAATTGAAAAAGGGACAGTTTCTAGTCAACATACAGATTGGAGAGTTAAAGGCGCATTGCAGACATGTTGTGGTTTTTTTCAGTATAAATTTAATATAAATATAAAAATATGCGAGGCATAAATTCTATTTATTATTATCAGTACAATGATAATTAGGACGGACTGTATTATCTTTAAAATCACACAAACTAACATAGAGTGTTTGTTATCCAAAGCTACCACATTTGCACAATGCAATTTTTCCTTTCCGATGATGTTTACTGCTTCATGTTTCCAAACTGAACTGTTCATAAAATCGGGCTATTGGATAGTAATTTATTTCCAAAACGACGATTCACAACTAGTCGACATATCGACTTCCTGAAAATCATCATCAAAATTCATAACTGTGTGTTCAGCGTTTTTCCACATCTTACGTCAAAATCAAACCAACGCAACAAATGCCTGGTTAAATCAATTTTATTCAGAACTGTACACAGCAGACAGAACTCAAATCACAAAACATCTACACACTCGCACGTGCCAATTAGCAGAAAAACAAAAATGACCCTACTATATTCAAGAGGGATGAACAGTGTTTAACACGCAAGTATGTTTTGTTCGTAAAAGCTGCCATAATAATGATCATCACATAAATAACTTCACTACCGTACTTGAAAAGTTTCAATGGAAAAAAACAAACGTCAGCGTAAATCTGCATTCATCTACAGCTTATCCAGTCCACTGTTATACAATTTAAATATAATATTATTCACTAAGTCTAATATTATAGTAGAAAATTAAAATGACAAATTTTCTGAATTTCCAATTATTCGGTTCAAAAGTCGTGCAAGAAATGTTTCCACAACGAACTGCATGCATGCACACAATGCAAATACTTTTCCTATGAATTCATTTTCTCCATTATTTCAAAAACAAAATAAAAATTTATTTTGCTCCCAACACCACATCACAATAAAAAGAAGAAAAAACCAACAGATAAGCAACGTCGAAATTAACCCAGAAGAAGTCGAAGCTATTGTGAAAATTACCATCACCCCAAAAACAGAACAACATTCATGTCCATACTGGCTTTCACAGACGTAAAAAACTGAAGGCTTCAACTGAAAGACTAATGGGTCGCAGTAAATGATAAATAGTCCAAGACAAGAAGAGTAAACAAATAAATCACTTGGTCATTTGGGCAACATTTCTCATCAGTTATTCAAGTTTTCTGCTGCTCATTCACTCATCATATATCACTCTTTCGCCTCAGTTTCTCATGCAAAACTTCATCTTACTCATTAAACTAAAAATTCATAACGTTAAACATATAAAAATATAATAATGAACAACAAATATTATCTGATGAGCAAAAATAGAACCGTATTATCAACACTATCACCCAAAAAAAACAGAACAACATTCATGCCCACACTGGCTTTCACAGACGTAAAAAACTGAAGGCTTCAACTGAAAGACTAATGGGTCGCAGTAAATGATAAATAGTCCAAGACAAGAAGAGTAAACAAATAAATCACTTGGTCATTTGGGAAACATTTCTCATCAGTTATTCAAGTTTTCTGCTGCTCATTCACTCATCATATATCACTCTTTCGCCTCAGTTTCTCATGCAAAACTTCATCTTACTCATTAAACTAAAAATTCATAACGCTAAACACATAAAAATATAATAATGAACAGCGAATATCATCTGATGAGCAAAAATAGAAAAATAGCATTATCTGTCTTCAGTATTGTCAAAGGCAGACAAACTAATAATATATACATATATATATACATATACATATGTATGCATGCATGCATACATATATACTTGAATCATTCGTCTTCAAGTGTTACTGCTGCGAAGCAGGATAAGAACCACTTGAAGATCCATCACCAATCATAGATGAGCTTGAAACCCCTTCGCTACTTTCATAATTTGTATCCTGCGACAACATCATTGACTCAAGCTGAATTCGCAAAGATTCGACATCATCCACCTCCTAAAACATCATTTTCTTTCAAACAATTGCAAACATTTCATATAACATTACATACAATAATAACATAATAAATAAAAGTACAAAGCATTATACCTGAGTGAAGTCCCTATAAGATTGAAATGCTATTGACTGACTAGAGGATGCAGATGCTTCGTCAGATGGCATCAGTGGGCGTCCGGGCGCAGGTCGCATTTCGGGCATTCGGTGATCACGCATTTCACCACCATCCTTGGCATTTCTTTCTACAAAAACAATTCATAACAAAAATTTCAAAGCATGTTAATAATATCTGAGATAGTCAGTTACACAAAAAATACATTACAGAAACTTAGTAAGTAAAATAGTAAAGTAACAAAAATAAAACAACAAATTAAACATACGTGAAGACGTAGATAGCATATCATTGTTGTATGGAATGGGAGGGTCAGAAGAGCCCAAAAGTGATGACATAGCTTGAGAACACCCCATAGATATCAAACTCGTTTGATCTCTGCACAAACTATTTCCTTCCAGACGACCTGAAAACATTAATCCAGCTATGAAATACTTCAACTGTGCAAAATTGTCAACACTTACAAGACGGTTCATTTCGATTCTGATTATAATTGTTAAGCAACATGTCGTTGCTTGTAACTGTGTTCTAAAACAAACAAATTAGTTATAAATTAACAACTGAAAATGAGTTGAAACCTACCGTGACAGGTAAATTGGATTTTCCTTTATTAAAATCAACTTTATACTCTTTCAGTGCATTCAATGGACCATGAAGCAAGCAATGATTTTCTCTACAAAATCTCAGCAGACTGTTCCACATTGGTTGATGGGACAGAACTTTCGGATTTCCAACAATAATCAAGCCGTAGCGTGCACGAGTCAGTGCAACATTCAAACGACGTGAGTCATTCAAAAAACCAATTTTATTATCCTTGTTCGATCGTACACATGACAGCAATATAATATCCTTCTCTCTACCCTAAATAAATAAATAAATAAATAAATATGTAATAGAAGAATATTATTATCAATACCTGAAATGCATCAACACTAGCTACTTCAATTTCTTGGTAAAGCTTGTTGTTCAACGGGCCGCTGTGTAACATATGTTTAACAATATGGGCACGCTGTGCTTCATAAGGAGTAATTATGCCGATCTGATCAGCACGGACACCAGAGCGCAAAAATTTTGTCGCAATTTTTTCAATATGTGCCGCTTCAGCGCGATTCAAAAACGATTTTCCTGAACGGGGTTTCTCTTCTTGACTAAGAGTACACCAAAAAAACATTGGCACAGTAGGATTTGGCCACCGAAAATCACCTGCTTCCAAAATTCTCTCTTCTACAACATTTATTATTATTACTATTATTATTATTATTAAAAATAAAAAACTGAATAATTCAATTACGTTCAGTGACACCATTTTGCAAAGTGCCTTCGTAAAACAGATTGCTTGGAAGCAACGATAACAGCGGATGCATGCGATACTGTACTTGCAAACGTATTGGCTGATTGCCAAGAATCACCAAACGTTCAAATAAAGACCGATTCAAACCAGCACGTGCAGCTTCCTCACAAATAACCACCGGACCCAGCTGACAATGATCACCAACTAATACTACCTATTATTGAAAACAAAATGTATAACAGGCGAAACCAAGAATTAAATGCATACCTGTCTAGCTCCTGTCACTATCGGTATGAGACATTCAGGTTCCTTTGCTTGCGTAGATTCATCGATCAGTACAGCTCGGAATTTGATAGCAGCAAGTCTCGAATCACCTGCTGCTACACAAGTGCAGCATATAACGTCCGCTTTTTTAAGCAATTCACGCTCATACTTCAACTTCAAACTACTGAATCGATTCTCCTCTACGGGGCTCAACTCGCCTGTCTCTTCCTTTACCTGCAACAATTTGCCCAGTTCCTCTTTTCTGAAATATTAAAATTGATAAAACAGAACAAATATATAAAATAAAATCAACTAAAATAATCTCGAATATGGACAATCTGAAACAATTCACAAATAACAATTACTCTACTAAACGTCGGACTTGTTGGTGCAGAGTGAGGAAACCGACGGGAGAATCAATTTTCTCTCTAGATTTCGCGCACGTGCGAATCACCCTCAAACCAGTGCGACTTATTTTTTCAGCCAACTGATCAATGGCTACATTGCTTGGAGAACAAACTAATATCGGTGTCCCACGTGCCTTGGCCAAATGGTAAACAATCGATGCAGATGTTACCGTCTTCCCGGTTCCAGGGGGACCCTTAAGAAATACCATGAATAATCAAAGTTCATAAAATGAAACTCATCAATAACATACCTGAATTAAGCTGATACTGCGCGTCAGTACCTCGCGCACTGCCATAACTTGACTGTGGTTCAACTCAGGCAAACCTGGCGCCGAATAATGATTTGGGTATGAAATATCCAACGGCGGTGCTTCATAATCATGCCCCAAAATGGTACGCTGAATTGCATGTGAAACAAAATCTTCCTTAGTCAATTTTCTCAATGCTGTCAACATTCTGAAAAATAATACATTAATTGACATTCACAAATACATCAAGAAACACCACAAACTCAATTCTGCAGTTCAAACAAAATCAGAACAAAAATATACCGATCAATATAAGCTGATCTCAAACCGAAATGCACTGAATAACCATTAGTAACATAACAAGGAGGAGCGTCATTGGCATTCATTAACTGAATCGCTACCTCTTCGCCAAAATCTAAAAGAATTTCATTTTGAACAGCAAATTTTAATTTTAATATAAACATATACTACCTGGAACTTTCATAACGCGTCCGCTTGCCTTCCAGACCTTCCCGTTAAAGTCTGAATTCAAAATCAATTCATCCCCAGCCATCAACTTCACTTCTTTAAAAATAACCACAAACATTAAGATGTTGCATATATAGTTTATGTAATATCCTACCGGTGCCCAAGATTTTGCTAAACACAAAATAGGCAATACGCTGACCGTCTGGACCAAAACCCCAACGAACTGTAATATTCTGCTGACTGTACGCCTCCTTTGATTGGCGGAGGGATTCGGCCTCCATGTAAATCAACTTATACAATACGCTTAGATAATGCCAAATACTCTCATATCTAAAAAACAATAAAAATAATGAAAATTCATAAATATTTAAAACATTACGAAATTAATTAATTTAATGCCAACATTACACAATACAACATGCCACAGTAATCTGAAAGCTCTTCAACCCTTGATCGTGAAAATCACAATATAATATACTGTAATCAAAACGTAATCTCTCATACATGGTTCAAATATTTCTCTCCGAACGAAACATACTTGTAGTTTTACAATTTCACCACTCACTTCACAAGCATTATGCATACTGCACAACCATGGCAGTGCATTACTACACATAAAAGAAAACTGCAGGACGTTTTCCAGAACAATGACAATAAGAAGCCAAGGATCATTTAAATAAGCTGTTAATATTTATTTGTTTATTGCACTACGGTCACAATTGTAGTTAAAACCATAGTACTACTGCAGATCACTTTTCTCACATTCTTTACAAGTTATGTAGCGCTATTTTGGTACTTGATTTTGCCCGTAATCACAGTCTAGTCTCAGAAACCACCTGCTGAAAATGAAAAACAGTTTTTCCTAACTGTAATTGCCTTTCATTTCACGGATGAATACTAATGTCATTCACAACAACAAATGAGAAATGAAAAATGTTCAAATGTGGAAAGCAACTACTACAAAATATTAAAGCACTCTATCGTATACAGTAGTTTCCATCAAGTACTGAACATGAACAAAACGTTCAATAACTTATACTTTAAATGTAAATTACACTTCTGAGTCGATATATAATCAACCGTAATTTAACCATAATTCCGATGCAACTCAAAACGGTAAAAAAATAAGTAATCTCAATTGAATTTGAATGAACAGCAAAATTTATTTTACATATAAACCACCACATACCACACATCAGTGAAAAATCGCCGACGACGAAGACAGTAGCCTCAAAAGCTTCAATATTTCACTTTCATAGAAACTTCAGACTGAAACCAAGCTACACAACAACAGCGGAATAAAGAAACTTAGGATGAACTGCTTTCGAGAAATATAAATAAATAAAAGAACAGAAGAAAAACTAATCTGCTTCAAAGATAGACGTCCTCAATTAAAGTGAAAACGCTATAATTAATCAGTCGGCGCAGACAGATAGTCGGCAATAATTAAAAATGTAGCTCACTGAGGGAACGTTAACTATCGCCACTGTAGCCAGTTCAGCAAAGTAAATAAGCGCTTGGACTCTGATAATACTACGTTCAGAGAAGGGTGATGTGCATATTTCGGAAAATAGCCCTCTCGTTGCGTTTTCAAACCCAGCTTAACGGTACTAAATCTAAACGCGGAATAAATGACCTTTTTTCAGAAAGTAATTTCAAATCTCATCACGACAACATGATTAAAGGAATTTAAAATAAAATGATCAACAAACTGAAATATTGAAACACTTTCCATAAATTTTACTTATAATAGATCAGTTTGATCATTGAAGTTTTATAGAAAATATTCAACCAATCGCTAGTAAACATACACTTGAAGTTGCCATAAATCATTACATAAATTAAAGGTGCTAAATCGGTTGAACTACGTAGAATTTTTTCTACCGCTGTCGCTCCACCACATACTTTACCAACTCAGCGTTAATAAGCTTGATTCGAAAATTAATTCAACCACTTTTATTATAATTATTTATTGAAACTATCTGATTATAACAACCAAAAGAAAAGGAATTATTCAATTTTTGCCTTTCTCAACTTTCATTTTGTTGAATATGAAAAAATTATAAAAAACAACTAAACCTAAAATTTCAAAACATAAATTCACTAATTTTTCAGTTCACTGCAAAAATAGTTCGAGAAAAAAATTTCATTTATTCCATGCGTGAAGTATCAGAAACAGTAAAACATAAATTCATAGTAAACAACTACTGTTGAAAAAGTATGCTTCATATATACATATGTATATATATATATATATATAGAAATATTTTATTCTACTACCTGATTTCTGGCGTTGGGACACACTGGGTTCTTGGTGGTTCCAATTCCATTTCAGAAATGTGGACGAACAACGTACTCAGAGAAAGAACTGCATACAAAACATACTACAGTAATCTGATAATTAAGTTAGATCCTACCATATATGTTTTGAGAATACTGTATTTTTATATTTTTAAGTACAACATAATATTTATTTTATAAAAAACGTGCAATAAAAAGTGATACAAATATTCATTCATGTACATTCACATTATTTATTTTATTTAAATGTTCAATTTTGAAATGTGTAATGTATTGTGATCCTATGGGATCAAAATATCTACAAAAAGAACGCGCAGGAACATATTACAGTAGTTTCCACGTCACCAGTGTCCGTGCGTAGATGTGTTTCCGCGTTCGCTCTGTGTGCGTTATCTGTGTGTGTAATCTCGTGTGCGTTATACATTAGCTTGGTATTGTGTTGTCATTGCAAGTAAAGTCTCTATATGCTTAATCAGTTCACATACACAACAAAAGCCATAAATGCAGGAATAAAAAAGCAGTGAATTTTCAATTCAGAAAATCGCTTGAATATGTTAAGTATTTTTTGACTGATTAATTGATAATTTTTTGGCCAGAAAAATTCATTATCATCATTATTTTCTTATTCTTGTTTGAAAAGCACAAAATTTTTTACTCTTCTTGTTGTGCAAATGTGATATTCTCTACCCCGTGATATTGAAAAACTGTTTCACAATTCCACAGCAAATTATTGAAAAGAGCCAACAGTTTGAAATATAACATCCCATACAGCGCTGCTGATGCCAAATGCTGAAAAAATTGCATTTTAATTCATATGTGTATGCTTTGTATAGTAGTTGATTTAAAAAAGGAAAGAAGAAAAATACATTTCAAAATGCTAACAATGTGTTGTTAAAATTAGATTAATCAATGCTGCCTACCTTTGTCGGTATTGGAAAAATGATGATTGTAATGATAAACTTTCAATTTGTGCAAATATGAATTTGCTGACGGCTCACCATGGTGGAGGTAATAGTGTATCAGATCGTAGCAAATGTATCCGAACAGATTTCCACTAGACACCGTTAAGCATATTGGCCAGGGTAGAAGAGATTTGTACATTAGAAATACGAAACCGACTACAGGCAGAGCAATCAGTGGTGGAAAGACTAATCGGTTTTTATCCATTGGAGTCTGAAAATATGGGTGAAATTAAATTATCAAATAAATTAATCAATAAATAATGCATTTGTGCAATTTCACTGCCAAATAGTGTTATTATGTTAATTGTTGACACATTGGAAAAATTCAGCTTCACATCTGGTGAAGAAATCAATTAATTTGTGTTATGTTTAGCAGTTATTATTTTTAGCAGTGGAACATTTCACCGATTCCATTGCCAGGAGTAATAAATGACTGCTATTATGAAGTAAAATAAAGTATAAAAAGAATGAATAAATGAATGGGAAAAAAGTATTCATGTGATTTGCCAATTTACTTTGTGATGAAGGCCATGCATGAGAAAGTGCAAAGTAATCATCCGTTCAGAGTTTGCACTTGGCTTCCAGTGAAATCCAAATCGATGAATTATATATTCCATAAATGTCCACAGCGTGAAACCGGCAAGAAACATAATCAAAAATAGCACAGTTGTTGAAAGCAAAGAAATTCCTAAATAATAAAAATGAATACAATAATAACAGTGTGCATTACAGTAGTACAGTGAGTTGAGTGCTTTTTTTGATAATGAAATATTTTGTTAACCAAATAAAATATCAACATTGTACAGCAGCATTCTGTTGAATGTGCAAAAATGTGCATAAGTTTATGCGACAATTTGACAATAAGAACATAATGATAAAATTATAATTCCATCAAAAATAGTTTGTTTGTTTTTTTTTTGAAATTCACGTCAGTTGAAAACACAAAAGTTACAGTTGTCAAATGGATATTTTTTATTTATCACAAATTGTGATCAACAATAATCTTATATTAGAAAGATTAAATTCAGGCATTGGAAATTGTTTCAAATAAAAATTTGCTTAATTATTCAATTAAAGAAACGAACACTACGATTGAATTATGCATGAGAGCACAGTAAATAGCATTTATTGACGATGAAGATGCATCCGAATGATAAATTTAAAACGTTTTTTTAATTTTTAAAAGTTCTTCAAAGTACTATTCAACAAGTTCAACAGAATTGAATTTAATTCACTTCAATTCAATAAAAGCACACTCTAATTTAGTGAGTTTCAACAATTTTTTTTGACAAATGTTAAATAAATAAATAAAGTATGTTGAAAATTAGCAGCTGATAGTAAAATTTTAATTCATTGTTATTGTGGAATAAAAAGAATAATAAATGAAAAGTACAGTTAAAATTTCATAAATGCTTTAAAGTAAAACAAAATCAAAAAGCAAAATATGCGGAAATAAATTCTATATACAAATGTGTATGTGTGTGTAAAGGAAAAGATGAGGAAAATTAAAGATTTTCAAGATACCTTTTATTAATTATAAAGTGTGTCATTGAATAAACATGTTAAACACAGTATGAACAGTGTTTGTTGTAAAACAGTGTTGCAAATAAAAGACCATTGTAAATGTTTAATAATAATATTTAAGAAAAAAGGAATTCCGGCTTGAAACAAATAATACTAATAATAATACTGGCTTGCGAGTGTATGTGTTGAGTGATTCTCATTTCAATTTCAAAAAGTATAAAGTTAAAAAAATAAAGTTATACATGATGGTGTAAGTACTGAAAATTATCATCTTACATACCGGAGAGCAGAAATTGTTGACAACCTTTGAAGGCTAGGTAAATTACCAGCGGCATCCAAACCGCCGGAACAGTGTACCATTTGGTTTTGGTGATCATTTCGGCCATTTCCGAATGGAAGATGCGCAAATTTTCACAAATCGGTTGATGTGCCCAATTCCAGTATTTTTCGCGCAACAAGCCAACCTGGCCAATCAACGGTTTCGTAACATCCACTCCGAAGTTCTAGATCAAAAATTTTCAAAAATGAAAAATTATTTAAATAAAAAAACAACAACAATTCACCTGCTTCTGAGTTTCAAGACAGTAATGTTTGAGCAGACGGTAGGCGTGAATACTGTGCCGGTGCTTTTTGCCGAACAGTGCTTCGGTTCCGTTCATGAACGAATCAATCCGTCTGCCATTGCAAGCTTTGATCAGCGACGAACCGCCGGGATGTTTGCAAGCGAAATTTGCCAAATCGAACCTCTCACCGGCATAATCGACCACAACCGAATCACAATCCATCAAATTGTACAATCAGATATGCCGATGCGATGAACTAAACAAAGACAAAATAAATGCTACTACTACAACTACTATGCTTACAAATAAATAAAAAATTTTCGACACAAAAAACAAATTTACTCTTTTTTGTAGATGAAATTGATAGACGATAGAAAGATTAGAATAGAACTGAATAATGGAATACAACTTCCAAAGCAATGCATTGGTAGTCATCATCACCGAGGGGCTTGATTGACAAATTGAAGAAGAACATCGCAGTTGGTTGTTTTCAATTTGAAATCCAACTGCATTAATTATATTTAAATTGAAATTAAACAGAAAAAATTAATACTAATAATAATGAATAGCAACGGTAAAATTGTGCACAACAGACAAGCGAGTGTTGGTTGGACAATTTTCAGCCTCGTTATGAGAAAAGGGAATGATTGGGGAAAATGATAATGCGGTTGAATTTTGAATTGAACAACACACATGGAATAGAAATTATTACAATTCACTGACATGACAATGGACACTCGTCACGTCAATTATACCCAAGTATATATTATTAGCTTGTGTGTGTTGTTTCTTAATCCGCCGCGTCCATGAGCGGTGTGAATTATTAATTTTTTAACTTCTCCTTCTGTAATAGACAAAATACGTGGAAATGTAAAAATAGAAACAAATTTAAAATTAAATAATAAGCACCATTGCCAAAGTAGAATTTTATCAGCATCATTAACAATCGGTTGGAAAAAGTAAAAATTGAACCTGTGTACCTGCCTGTGTGTGCGCATTTATTTATTAATAATCAGTCCGATTCGAAAGCACTGAATATGTGCAGATATGGAAAGAATTATTATTATTATTATTATTATTATTATATTGGGAATTAATAAAAATAGCAACAGAAAAGTAAAAATATTTTGCAAAGTTTGAGGAGAGAGTGAGAATGAAAGAAAGAATGAATGGAAAAAAAATAATATGACTTTTATAAGGTTTAGATTGAGTCAGTAGAACAGTAACAAGAACAAATCAGCAATGATGAATTGGTACTTGACGCCAGCCATCACCGGATGATTCAAATATTTGAAGTGTTATTTTATTATTGATTTGAAATTTTATTATCACTTTTTTTATTGTGGCACCAAGTCGAAACATTCTCTACTAATTTTCCCATTGCAAACAGCAATAAAAACTTGTTCAACATTTTTTTTCAAATACGAAACAAAATACTTTGTTTCTCTCCCTCTCTCTCTCTCTCTCTCTTTGAAAGATTCGTCTGAAAACAAAACCAAATAATCTACAGTAATACTGTAATACAAAAATAATAACAACAAACTGTCCTGGTCTTTTCCTTCTTTGCGTAAGTGAAGAAAAATATTACTTTTTTTTAAATAAAATATTTAAATTGTAGAAAAATAAACGTAGGCACGCAATTCGGTGAAAATAATGCTCGGCAAAATCAATTTCCTAGAAAACGTTGGGTTGCTATGCACGGAACAAGAATGCACAGTTTTGTCAAGGGATAAATTCAACAACAATCAATCCTCAATTATGCGCATTTAATCATTTCACAATTGACGCCGAAAACAAATTGCAAAAAAGAAAGGACTGAATAATTTGAAAATTTGCATATTTCCAAATTGTTCGCTTGTTTGTTTTGTGCAATTATTATTATTCTGGTCAATTAAAAATTGTTCAACCCCACGGATATTATTAACTTGACCATCAATATTGGCCAGTTGTTTCGGTGAAAACAACACGCCGCAAAGCTGCGCCGTGTCGCCGTCGTTCATTTTCCAATTAAAAGGTTCTATATTTATCAAATTTCAAAAATGTCAATCATAAAAAAACTAAAATAAAAATTCTGAACAAATTTCATTTTGAATGTTGCTCAAAAAATGAACATAAAAACGTATGTATTTTTGAAACGTTCTCCGAGTGAATGTTGCATTTGGAACAATCGATTTGCTATTGAAAAGATCACAAGTGAATTTGAATTTTTCAATATAAATCATTATTTAACAAATGCATATTTTTTTATAATGTAAGAATTGATAATAATGTTGATAATAGTAGTAGTAGATTTTCCGAAATCTCAATTAAATGAACAAATTCAATGAAAAAAATCACAGGGCTTCAGATGAACAGATTGAAGTTGAAACAAAAACAAATTTTTATCATTTTTTATTATATAAAATTCATCTTACTATGTTTTACGCGTTTCATCTGTTAACTTTTGAATTCAAATTATAAATATTTAAATTTTTTAAAAATTAATCGTGAGAGAGTAAATTAATGAATAAGCTTTGTATATTTCACAATTCGATTTCAAGTAAACTTTCTCACGCATTTGAAATTGTCTAAAATAAAAAATACATAACAAAATTGAAACAAAAAATAAATTTAATGATGATAATGATGTTCAAGTATTTTTTGTTCAAGTTCAACAATTTCATAAAATTATTCCACTTGACGAGGAGAGCATTTCATTTTCAAAGAAAAAAATTACATTTTCATCGAAACAGAAATAGAATTTAAAAAAAACAATGCAATAAGTAAATTTGGAAATTCTTGTTATTTACTATCAGTTCAACCTTTGCTATATGCTAATTTTGATTTGTAAAAGCAATGATCGTTTTCAGGTATGAATCATTTCATGAAATCATCATTATTGAAATGAATCATTTCATTCAATGCGGACGTTCTTGTCAATAAGAAAATTATACAAAAAAAACAATGATGTTTGGTTGTTTTTTTCTATGCATACGGATAACATGCACACCATGTACGTAATGCAGTGTACTGTAATCCTTAAAATTGTAAATTTCTTTAATGTGAAAGCATATTCCAATCGATTCACCACTTGTTTTATTTGCATTTTTAAATGTTAATTTTTTTTAAGTGATAAATACAAAAAAAATTTTTCGTTTTAATATATTTTCGACGTTCTGATGTATTATTTTCATATGCGAAATCGGCTATTATTATTATTATTATTATTATTATTATTATTATTATTATTATTATTATTTTATAATATCCGTGAAAAATGAAAATTATTTCATCAACTCTAATATCAACGTTGCCTTTTTCAATTATAATTTTTCACAAAACATAATTCACCAAATTTTACAGATTCAAAAAATAAATAAATGCAACCATAAATAGTAATTATTAATTTGAAAAAGCCCGCAAAATGATCAAAGTCAACAAAGCGCAGTCAGTGCTAATATGAATCGATAATTGATGCAAACCGACGAAATTAATTCAAATATTATTAAATTTATTTGTTACCTCCTTTGTTTAGAGATGTAATGAAAAGACGAACAACACTGGGTAGAGAAAAAGAAACACAATATATTGTACAGATGAAGAACTTTGCATGAGAAACGGAAAAATTATTTTCACACAATTTAAACGGCTTCATGAACAAAGAGCAAAGTTCTCATTTGCTGAAATCACGCCAGGGTGTGTTTCTGTTGTTGTAGCCAGCATTGGTAAACCAGATTTTTGAAAAGCGCAATAATTACTAATAACTTGTATATTTGTGCCGGTGTTTACGTTTTCAATATTGCACCACATAATAGAATGAGAGCATAAAATTTCACGTTTTCAATAAATAAATAAATAATAAAAAATGCATTCATTTCTAATGTTGCGTATATCTTTTTCCTTCTCAATTATTGTCAACGTTGATTCAATATATCTTTTATTTATTCAACGTTTACAAATACATAAATAAAATTAAATGACACAGTTCATTTAAAATATAAATGGAAAACATCGCTACTGACTACAATAAGCAAATTCAATTTAATCAATTCTTGTCAACCATCATCATTTTGATAATATCGTATTATATCGTAAATGGTTGAACACAATTTCAATACAATTAATATAAATATATATATATTTATATACTGTTATTTATTTCTTTTTGAAAAACCAAGTAACCATCACCATCTACCGCTGTAGTTTCCGCTGATGAGGCAACATTTCTAATTGCATACTTTTAAACATTGACTTCACATAATACAGAAGATTAAGGCAAAGTGCTTGCTTGCTAACCTGAAAAATTAAATAGCTTTTTCAACATGTACATCATCTAATTAATCTTCTAATTAATCAAATGCTAACAATCGCATCTATTTTTGCATATGCAAATGTTGTGTAAACTGTTCACATGAAATAAGTTGAAATTTCGAGCAGATGATTTTACAACAAGAAGAAAATTGATATTTTCTTTTAAACGTTTACTTAATAAAGCTTAATTATTAATAAGCTGTTAAAAGTACAACATGGATCGTTTGAACGTTTGAAAATATATCTACGTTTATTATTTCAATAATTCACTCACTTTGTTTTTATTCATTTCGTATCGTCATCCGCTTTCTTGCTATCATCATCGTCTTCATCTGCATCTGAAATATTCCGCTTCCCGGCCATTCTGTTTATAATCTTTGACATCTGTAACAAAAAATGAATAATATATCCGATGAAAATTATTTTCTTTTGTCACAAAAAAAGCACAGCAACTAGAAACTTAAATTAATCACAACAATACAAATATTATTCAAATTACAACAACGTCTCTTTAAAATAAATATCGCTTCTTAATGTAAAAATATTTATTAACAATATTAAATAAATTAACAAACTTTACATCTCGTTTCGTGTTTTCACTCTTCAACGCAGCGGCACATTTCGCTTTGTATTTTTCTTTTTCAGCAAAATATTCCGATAAAGCTGGAGTTAAATTCTTATCTGAAAAAAACACATACATTTCTTTTTTCCATAACTTGTAAATTCATTTGATTCAATAAATGGTTATTATAGCATTTCTATTTCTCTCAATCATAATATGTGAATGCTATTTTATCATTAAATTTAAACACAACACTTCAGTGGAAGTGTCAGCAGAAGAGAAAGATAAATTTGGCAATTGTCATTATTTCATTTCACCTAGTATAGAAAGAGTTGGAAATTAAATAATCTCATTCAATTGCATACCTTCAACAGTCGGAGTATCGTCCTTCTTATATTTTTTATATTCTCGGCACATAGCTCTGAAAGCACATTTGACTGCTAACCTAAAAGTGCAATTATTATTTTATTCATTGAAAAACATCACATACAAAAGAACTGATCAAAATTTAAATTTGCCTATTGCCAAGTCAATTTACAAAATCCACTTACAATTCATCATCTTTCTTTTTCATCAAATCACCGCTCAAAAGATCTGCATCATCGTTAGACTGACCCTTATTATCGCCAGAGATTTCCAAATTGGTCGATTTGCCAGCTTTCGCTATACGCAACTTTATCTTCGCTTCGGGATGTTTTTGCTTGGCCAACAGAACTTGTCTGATACGTTCACTCACGTCAAGACGACAACTGCCAGCCTCAAAAATAAAAAACAACAAATAATAATAATAGCCCTTTTTTTGAAATTATCTTCATCACTAATTACAATCTAGCTTTATTTTTTTTCCAGTCCAACTTACTTACCTTATAACTACTTTCAGCGTCTTTAATTTCCTGATGTGTAGAACTGGAACTTACTTGGTGGTCCACTAAATCATGCACACTTTTTCCTTTCGATGCAATTTTCTAAATTAAAATAATTTGCATTAAAGTACTACATTTACAACAAAAAAACAATAAAAAAGTGCAATGATGCGTGCATAACAATGAATGAATTCATTCACGCACACACACACACACACACACACACACACACACATATATATATATTATACATACTTCCTTAATTTTTGCAGCCGTCTCTTCATCATCATCTCCCTCCTCTTCTGCAAACGACAACAAACTCAAATTTCTAAAGCAAATGCAAAAGAATTTCAATTAAAATTCAAAATAAAAAAAAATTCTTTCAAATAAAAAACTTTTAAACTCTACAGTATAAAAACTATCCCTGCAAAACATAATACTGTAGTTGCACTCACTACACACTCGCGATAAAATTTACTGTACTTCACAATTTCAGATCTTTTTCATTTTAACAAATAAATCAGAAATAAAAAAAAATATATTTACTTTGTTTGAGGTGCACTCTTTTTTGGTAAATCGGCCTTGGGTTCAGGTACGCGAGCGATACGCGGTACAATATCATCAAATGGATTTACAATTACCTTTAATAAAGAAAAAAATACAAAATTTTTTAAAATTACAAAAAAAAAACATTTACTCACTTCGCATCCAATTATCTTTTCAGGATGAAGTGGCCGCATGTTTTGGTCAACTTCGCATTCACCCAAACGAAGCATGTTGTACAAAGTAACGCCACCCACCTAACAGAGAAAATAATTTGAAAAAAATAATCGAAAACGAAATTATCCTGTAAAATGTAAAATTACATAATAAACTGAAAAATTATACTTTTAAAATATGCAAATCAAAACAGTAAAATTACTTTTCCAAAAAGTGTGTGCTTGTTCTGCAATTCTGGAGTTTCTGCCAACGTGAAGAAAAATTGAGACCCATTTGTGCAGCGACCGCTGCTGGCCATGCCAACTAATCCACGTCGTATATATCGCAGACGACTGTGAAATTCATCCTACAAAACAAAGGTTATATCTGTGAATGATAACAATCGGGCACTCATAAATTCTACAAATAAAAAGAAAAACTGCTGTTATAACTTCTCATATGACAAAAGTGTATCAATTATTAATTGCTCCAACTTAAACTTCACTGAACTGTAAAAGAGGAAGTTAATATTCAAAAAATTAAAAACACATATCATACTTTAAATGGCTCTGAATACACCGACTCTCCGCCAAATCCCGTCCCTGTTGGATCACCGCCTTGCACTATAAATCCACGTTCCACTCGATGAAATATAGTACCATCATAATATCCTTCCATTGCTAATTGAATAAAATTTCGGCAAGCCAGCGGACATTCTTTCGACCACAGTTCAACATCGATATCACCCACGGTGGTTTTCAAGCGGACCTAAAAATTCAAAAAAATAGAATTCAAAAACAAAATTAAATACAATTTAAAACACTATTTTTCAAACAAATTTACCATATTCTCTAATCAAAATTATTTCAACGTTTATCAAAAAAATTAAACAACCTGCCATTGAATGAAATATAAAATTCACACGCACAACTCTGATATACTACATTTAAGAATTCAAGAAAAACTTTCCACTTCATAAAAGTAAAAACAATTAAAACTCCACCATTAGCAGTTGAGCTTAGACATAATGAAAATTATAAACAGTTTTAAATTCAAACGTCAATGTAGACTTAAAATATAAAACGGTTAAATACGAGAAATTTTTAACACTTGATAAAATTATCATGAACTATGAGAACATCAATCGGATACGTTATTACGAAGAAAAAAGTTTACGTTACAGTCATTCATTTTCCAATTAACATACTTAATTAGCTTAAACGTACGCTATTTTATAATTTTTTGTTGATACTTAACAAAATAATGAAAATAATTACTTTGCCATTTGTAATCGGTTCGGTAATATAAATGTTGCTCATTATCTAAAAAGAAATTCGTGGTATTTAAAATCATAATAAATATAATATAATATAATATAATATAATATAATATAATATAATATAATATAATATAATATAATATAATATAATATAATAACTATTACAGAAAATATTTCTCAGATTACAAAGGAAGTTGTGTAAGGATCTTTTAAAGAAGATAGTACGAGTTGGTAAATTTGCTATTTGTATGAAATACTTAATTTTAAAACCAAAGTATAAAGATGCAGCATTCATATTCAAAAAAACACTTCTTTTTTATTTTATAATGATTAAAAAATTATAAAATATTACAAAATTCGTTAAAACAATAACAGATACGTTTATTAACCAGTTACAAAACATATGCGTAAATAAATTAATAAAAATAATTGCTTATTATATTTTTATTAAACTCAATTCAAAACAATCACATAATAAAAATAATTATATTCGTATAATAATTTGAATGCAGTACTCACGTGGAGCTGATAGAAACAAGAAGCAAATTACTGTAAGTTTTGAAAATTAAGAGCAAATCACTGTTTGTTTCAATGAATAAGTTGAAAAACTATTAACTGATCGTATTTTTCTGGATGAAAAAAGTAGTTATAATGAAATAACAAAAAATTGAAAGTTTGAAAGCATACTGAAATAAAAAAAATTAAGCAAATTATCATGTTACTGTATTAATTGAACAAATTGCTGGCATTGCGAAAATTTTATTTCTCATATTAACAAAATGTTTCAACAGTGATACAACTGAAATAGACAAACGAGAACTGCAATGCAGTGAGAAGCACGAGAAACAAGCTTTACATTGCAGAAATGGTTTCGTTCAACGCAAAATATGATGCAGTTGGAAGTGTAGATGAAACGGTGAACATTTTTTTATTGATTTCAACAGAGAAATTTTCTTCAACAGGCAACATGTGAAACACTGACGAACAGAACATGCACACACCGATTAGTAAACATACCTGAAATGAACAAAAATTCATTTTCAAAGTTATATGCGGTACGTATTTTTCGTTTCAGACTTTTTAAACTTACCGTAGCTTCAAATCGACGTTGAATTTCTTTAGAAGATGACACTTGTAAATATAAAACAGCTGGTAGTATAAATCCAATAGTAGAGCCGGCTAATGAGCCACACAATTCAAGAATATATTCAACTATAAACAGAACACACACAGTACACTTCTAACACTGTAGTGAAAATTCTTTTTAAAATACCGTTTGGAGAAATGCTAGCTAATGCAGCTGAGAAAAACACAATTGATATTGTTATAGAAAGCCAACGGAAACGGTAATTTTTCAACTGATTTCCCTGAGCAAAATGATTCACTGACAATATATTCTGAAAATAAGCATTTGTGACAAAAACGTTTGCAAAAATATGCATTCAATGCTCACAAAATGTTCAAGAAGACTGCATACAGTATATCGACATGGAAACAATAACAACGGATAGCTGACAGCTAAAGAGACCAAAAATGCAAATTCGACCAATTCATTGAATACACCTGGTTTGAGTGATAGTAAAATATTTCCAGAAACGTCATCTTGGTAAGAGACATAACCAAAAATAGCAGTCTAAATAAAGAAAAAACGAAAAGAAAGAATAGATCAAGAAACTGTGGATGAAAAAAAAAATAATCGAACCAACAAGTACAATGAACAGCAAACATTCACAGCACCGGTGATGATTTTGTTAATACTGAAAAATCGTCGAAGTGAAAATTCTCCAACTACTGTAAAAAGAGCGGGCTGGCACATCAAAGCGATTGTAAAAACGGGAAATGCAATCCAAATACCCTCTGGTCGCCACCAATTTACCTGGATTAAAGATTTGAATTTAATTTTGAAAGCATACATCATTCAGTGGATATTTCAACTCACTTTCATCGAAGTGAATTCACTGAACAGTTTGGGGAGGCCAGTAAAAGCGACATGCAAAACCAAAACTGCATAAGAAGATAAAGATACAAAGCTAAGGTGACCCATAAAACGAGGTGTGGCCCAAAGACTGAGCGGAGTGATCACAACTGTGGCAGAGAAAAAAATTGCTACCGGATTCCAAGTCAAAATTTCAGTCGAAATTTGGCCAGTATAATAGTTGAGCAACTTCAACGCAAACGAGACAGTCAAATTGCCAAAAATTACAAAATACGCAGTAAGTGTCCCTAATAAATAAGAAATATTCGAAATTTCAACTGCCAGACGACCTGCCCGTCCAAAAACCCTATATGCATAGTTTTCATAGCTGATTTCGTCGACCACACGACAACCCAACACTAGAAGTCGACAGGCAATTTTTGTCAAAACACCACAGAATAGCAGTACTATCGTCCCAAGCAAAATTCCGCACTAAAATAAGCAATTTAAATTTAAACAATTTCAAAATAATAATCATACTTGTTGAAAACAAAACGGTAATGATAAAATGCCCACACCAACGGCACAATTTGAAAGATGAAATGTCATGAACAGCAATGGTTGCTCATCATCGCTAGTTAACATAGGAATGCTACTTTCAACTACCATAGATGCATAACAGATTAAATCATATTGAACATAACAGCATACATTTGCTCTTGATAGATGATTTTCAAGTACGAATAATTTATTTTAATATCTAGAATATCTCTTTCTAAAAACTTTACAAAAGAATGTTTCAGCTGAATGGTGTATAGCACGAAAAAGAAGTATTCATAAAAGCAGAAAAATAAAGCTATATTATAATCGAATTTGAACTTCCATTAAAACTACTTCAATAATACACGCGACTTTGTAAATTGTGCGATTTGTTGATTTTTTCAAGTGTGCAAAAGTATAGATAATCTTTCAGATTATACGTATAAAACTAAAATGTTTTTAATGGAAAATATATTTTAAAGACATTTCAAATATTTTACTCTTTAATGGATTCAGTGATAGTTTGAATTTGAAACAACTTTTCTGTTTTAGCATTTAATTTTCACCGTTCACATATTGTATCTAAAATAAAGTTTTACTATTACATCATTGGCTTTACTGATGAATCTTCCAGCATTTTTTATTAGGTGATACTTATTAAACAATTAATAGTAGACGAGTTTGATTTTAAAATTAAATGAACAATTTGTTTTAATAGAATTAAATGCTGATATAATTAATAAAAAGTAATTTTCAATATTTTCACTTATGATTAATTAAAAATTAAGAAGTTCTGCATGTCTATTTTAATAAGAATTTTCAAATAAAAATTGCTTTTCTAATAAATTTATTTTTTATTTGCACATTAAAACAAGATAAAGACAATTCATTTAATTACAGTAATCATGATAAATATGTTTCATATTTAGCAAAACGTGGCCAAAGTAAATAGATTATTTGCTCGCAGTGCCTTCTGTTTTACATTTCAACGCAAACAGTGAAAGAATTAGCTTAAATGCACATTTATTAAAAAGGGTACGATATACATTTTGTTCCACTATGTTAAGTTCGATTTATTGTTGACAGTTTGTTGGTTT
Organism: Trichinella spiralis; assembly: GCF_000181795.1. Classification (NCBI taxonomy): domain Eukaryota; kingdom Metazoa; phylum Nematoda; class Enoplea; order Trichinellida; family Trichinellidae; genus Trichinella; species Trichinella spiralis. Next base: position 1,484,724 of record NW_003526948.1, on the reverse strand, counting down.
TTTGTTTTACATTGTGGGGCATACTCGGATTTGCGTTTCTAATGCAACGCTGAATAATCTATTCAAGCGTTGGCAAAATTCATGGAAATTAAATATATTTTTACTCTGAATTTTTAATTTGGATTAAGGACAAAATTATGGTATTTTAAAAGTGATTTCTTGACTATGTTAAAACATTTTCCTTTTTATGCGTAATATGCGACGAGAGCTGTTCTTTTGGATATAAATTATGTGTAATAATGATGCAGAAAAGCAGTTTTCATTTTGCATTTACATTCATAATTACAATAAATAAATTGAACAGTAAATTTATCCTTATTTTATTCATAGCAGCGCACGGGATGAAATCACCTCATGAGATAGAACGTATCACAACCATGGACTGGCTGTTTCAATAGTCCATTCCACCCATTCCACCCATGCCACCAGCGCCTCCCATTCCTCCGGCTGGGAATTTGTCTTCTTTTGGAATTTCAGTTATCACACATTCAGCAGTAGATAACAATGACGCTACACCGGCTGCATCCTGAAGGGCTGTTCTAATCACCTAAAATAAATTTATATTGAATATATTTTTTAATGTTGTGAAATCAAACTGAAACAAACTTTCGTTGGATCGATGATTCCACTAGAGATCATATCCACATATTCTCCACGAAGAGCGTCGTATCCAAAAGTTGGTTCATTTCTAACCAAAACTTTTTCCACAACTTGCGCTGAATCCACTCCTGCATTTTTCGCTATTGTCATGCATGGTTGTCGAACGGCTTTGCGAATAATTTCAATGCCTTAAAATTGTAAAATTTTATTTATAAAAGAACACAAAAAAGGAAACCATACCTCGTCGCTGATCTTCATTAGAGGGTTTTAATTCATCCAGTGCTGAATAGCAGCGCAACAGTGCTACTCCACCACCGGGAACAATGCCCTCTTCAACAGCAGCTTTTGTAGCATTCATGGCGTCATTCACACGGTCTTTCTTTTCATTCACTTCTACTTCACTTGATCCACCGACTTTAATCACCGCTACACCATTCGATAGTTTAGACAAACGTTCTTGCATTTTCTCTTTTTCATATTCAGAATTCGACATTTCCATTTCATCTTTGATCTGTGCAATTCGCTGAGCGACTTCCTCCTTTTTACCTTTTCCCTAAATACGTTTAAAAAATTGAAAACAAGCTAAACAGAAAAAGATAATAATAATAATAATAACCCTCAAAAGCAACGTATCATCCTTTGTAATCAAAACCTCCTCTACTTCACCAAGATTGTGCAGTTTAACTTCTTCCAATTTAATCAAATTGGCTTCATCACCAACGACCTATAACAAATTTGTGCAAGAAGAGGAAATTTCAATTTATCACAAGAAAAAAGAATTCACCAACCATTCCTCCTGAAGCAATTGCCATGTCATGTAGAGTGTTTTTACGATTGTCACCAAATCCTGGAGCTTTTACTGCACAAACTTGCAAGTTCACTTTCAATCTATAATACAACTGAAAAATAATTTTCCACGAACAAAAAGTCAAACATTTAGCAAGACCTATTCAAAACTAGTGTTGTAAGAGCTTCTCCGTCTACATCCTCTGCAATAATTAACAACGGTCTCCTATGCTGATTCGCCAGTTCCAAAACTGGTACAATTTCTTGAACACTGTTAATTTTCTTTTCAGAAAATAAAATCAAACAATTTTGAAATTCGCATTTCGCTCCTAAAAATGCAGAAAAAGTAGCATAATTCAAAATCACTTAATCAATTTCATAATAAAAGTATCAAATCAAAGACAAACTGCGTTAGTAAAATTACATACCTTTTGCGGTATTTATGAAATATGGAGAAATGTAGCCTCGATCGAACTTCATCCCTTCAATGACTTCCAGCTCATCATTTAATGTTTTTCCATCCTAAATTAAAACAGAAATTATACATATGTAAGATTTCTGAATACACTGCATCATTTATAAAAGCAATACTTTGACAGTGATCACTCCTTCTTTGCCAACTCTCTTCATTGCTTCGGAAATTAAATTTCCAATACTGACATCTCCATTGGCCGAAATTGTAGCAACCTGCAAAACTAGTTGTATAATATGTACAGCAGAAATTTATTAGAACAATGAAATAAACCTGGGCTATCTCTTCTGGTGTAGTGACAGGTTTTGATATTTTTTTCAAATTATCAATTACAACATCCACAGCCATCATAACGCCTTTTCTGATTTCAATTGGATTCGCTCCTTTACTAATACTATCAAAACCTTCACGCGCAATCGCACGAGCAAGAACGGTCGCACATGTAGTTCCATCACCAGCCTGCTCATTTGTTTTATTGGCCACATCCTGCACGAGGCGGGCTCCAACATTCTGCCACTTTTCTTTCAGTTCCACTGCTTTGGCCACCGTCACACCATCCTTGGTAATTTTGGGACTACCCCAACTTTGCTCTATTATAACGTTCCTTCCCTACAAAATACTTAACTATTTAATCACAGTCAACAGTAGGATTTTAAGATTATTAAATTCAAATTAAAAATGCATCAAAATTTTAACATAAAACAATTATAAAATTAAAATAATACTCACTGAACAAACATTTTAAATTAAAATATATTATTATTATATAAATATAATTATGGTGCTATTACTGTATGCGATCTTGCAAATCACATTAATTACATTAACGTGTCAAGCATACTGTATTTAAATTTATAACTACAATAGATCTCAATATAAGTTAGAAAGTAGCATGTTTTAATATAATAAATCAAATAAAACATCTCACATTTATTCAACTAATTCAAAAACACTTAATATCACTATTTCCAAAAACAACTTTTCGCCTAAACATATCAGTTTAATTTGAAATTCCTTACCGCAGTGTAAAATAAACTTAAAATACTATTAACTAACGAATCAGTTGGACTATTTTCTAATTATTACACTGGGCAGAATAACTTATTCATGGTCACTGTTGAACGTTTAAAGCTACAGACGCATTTCGTGCTATCAGCCTAACTGAACTACCATCAACCATTTAAGTGAAGCAGATACTCAAAATGAAAAATTATAAACACATAACGTTAAGCATTTGAAACTTTCACAATACAAGATGTAACCAAAAAATAAATAAAGACAAAAATAAAAAGCTTGGAAAACAAACTACTTTTTCGAACACGCTTAATTTCATCAACTAAACTGCCGTAGAATCAAAAGTTTTATAAAACTAAATTACTGAACATCAAATTTAAAAAAACCATAAAGCTTACACACCTTTGGACCCATTGTAACTGCTACAGCGTCAGCAAGTAGATCAACACCGGTAAGCATGGCAGCCCGGGCTTCGGTACCAAATCGCAAATCTTTAGCAGCATAACCACGGACATTGGCTTTGAGTTTACCATTCCAAGAGAGACACCGACGGAACAATTGATTACGCATTGCCATTATTTTCTAATAACACTCGACAACAGTTATCGCAAACGTGTACGATGAAAGTTTCACGGAGCGCTAAGCACTGCACCCTCCCTGCACAACAGCGCAGAATATAATGACACCTGAGTTCTCTTTTGAGTACCGTTGGACTTCTAGAAATTTCTAGAAACTAAACATGATGCAAGTTTTGACGTCACGTCCATCTGATTGGTCAGCTAGGTTTTACGAATTAGTGATTGGTTAGGGAACAAAAATAATTTACAATTTCAAATCTTTCACTTTTGAAAATACAACATCAGTATAGAAATTGATCCGCTGTCTATAGGTGTTGATTTGAACGATTAGCAGCATGGCGCTTCTCATGTTTAGGCGAGGTGTGGTAAGTGTTATGAAGTTTGAAATCATTTTAATGAAATCGAATGTTGAACTTGCTAATGTTATGTTGTTTCGTCAGGCAACGGATGCGGTGAAAAAATTTGTACCACTGTTTGATCGTCTTTTGGTGGAAAAATTTGCACCAGAAACGAAAACAAAAGGAGGAATCATGATACCGGAAAAAGCGCAAGGCAAAGTATTGGAAGCGGTCGTATTGGCAACTGGTCAAGGAACCAGAACTGACGTAAATTATTCAAAAATTTTTTAGTTGTTTTAGTTTGTTTTTGAATTTTAAATCAAATTGTTATAGGAAGGTAAAATAATCCCGTTGTCTGTCAAAGTTGGTGATCATGTTCTACTGCCAGAGTATGGAGGAACGAAAGTTTCCATGGAAAACAAAGTAAAATAAACATGTAAAATTAAATAACCGAATAAAAGCGACTTTTTTTCAGGACTACTTCATATTTCGAGAATCAGACATACTAGGAAAGTGGAATGAATAGAAAGCGTTCGACTTTAAATATTACGCTCTTATCCTGCTTTCTTGAAGTGCAATAAAATATTACATGAAATGATTAGTTGAAAATAAATAATTACCCGTGAGGTATTATTTTGAAAACGTAAACTATTTAGAAAGTAAAAATGCTTTAATAAAGCAACAGACAAATATGCCCATAAATAAAAACTGAAAAATAAATCCAAGTTTAAACTGAAAGGTTGTCGATTAATTATTGTTCGCTAGATAAATATATTTTTATGTTCTTCATATTGTGGTTTTAAATAGATAATTCTGAAATATAACTGCATTTTAGCGTAAAATATTGCATCAGTTTAACTAAGGTTTAAATGTAGTGAAATTTAAGTACTCAAAACTGTCTCGTCTTTAGCGCAGTCGTCTTAATTACGTAAAAAAACTGTGCTTGACTGAAAAAATTGAAGAATTTAATAAAAAACAATTAAATAATAAAATTGTTCATTTTTTGTTGAGTTTCATTTTAATTTAATTTGAATGGATTTTTAGTTACAAGTAATAAGATATTTTCAGATTTCTTAGCAACTATTTAATTGATCAATTCATAAAATTCTGGTATTAATATTAATTTAAATTAATAATAAAGCTATTTAAAGCTGAAAGAACGTCAATTTCATCGACAAACCGTATAAATTATAAAAAAAATTTTTTACCGTAATAAAAAAATAAGGTGATTAGTTCCAGCTATTATGGTAAGCGTTAGAAATAAATTCTAAATCAAAATAAAAAACAGATTATTCATATATAAATATTTGAATAATTATAAATTTAATTCATTTGAATGAAATCTAAGTAATATTGGAATTGAAATCAATTTCATTACACTGTACCATGTTCATGCTTGTAAAATTTTAAACATACTGTACGTTGGTATTAAAAAATTGTTTATTAATTAATGAAACTTTTTTATAATTAAAAAATTACTTTTATTAGTTTATATTCATGTTAATTTTACTTTCTTTATTAAATTATACGATTCGAATTAAAGTATGATATTACTTAAATGTCTTAAATACCGTATCATTATTGTTCTTTGAACGTTGTGACATGTGAATGGTTTTTTGATTTTATTTGCTTCATTAGTTCGGTTGTTCATTTTATTGCATCAATTAATGAAGAATTTTCAAATAATTAATATTTGATTATCACAGTTAAATTTATTCTAACTGAGGCAGATATTAAATTAATTGCATCATTTAAGTTCAATTCGTCTGGTAATGGTATGGCAACTGTTTAAACTAAGTATTTTTATATAAATAGAATTGTTTTTTAATCTATTACCATCAGCATTGGTTTATTATTAGTTACAAGTGAGAAAGTTTAACGTTTTAATTGTTTACATTTTCAAGTCATTCTAATGTATATTGCTTCAGTATTGTTGGTCTTAGTGATTTAATTTTTAGTTCTGAAAAAAGTGACCGAAAATGTTTTTTCTGATGAATTTGGAACACGATGTACTTTTGCATCCACGCTACTTCGGGCCTCATTTATACAATACTGTTCGTCAGAAATTGATTCTCGAAGTTGAAGGGCAGTGCATGGGAAAGTATGGTTTTATCATAACCGTAACTGGCATCCTGTCTATTGGGGCAGGATTGGTGCAGTCCGGATGTGGCTTCGTTCGTTTTCCAATCAAATATCAAGCGGTCGTATATCGACCTATAAAGAATGAAGTCGTTGAGGGACGAGTTGAAAATGTATCGAAATTGGGATTGTTTTGTCTCGTTGGGCCGCTGACGGTTTTCATAAGCCGACATTGCATACCTCATGATTTGATATTTCGTCCAACTGCTCAGCCAATGTCTTATTGCAACGAAGACGAGTCGATTGAAATTACCGTCAACATGAATCTTCGTTTGAAAATTTTGGGAACCAGAGTTGACGCGAATAACATTTTCGCAATAGGCACTCTAATGGACGACTATTTGGGCGTTTCTGATTAGTTTAGCTGTATTTTTTTAAACTGAAGTACCATTTCCATTTTCCTGCTATTAGAAAGTTTAATTAATTTTTATTCAAGCACCATTTCTAATCACTATCACTGTTTACATATATATATATATATACAACTGCCTCCTAATGTTGTAATTCATTTTTATTCGTCTGCTGACCCACTTTAGTCAACGCTTGTAATAGCGTCATCGTGGGCAATTTGTGTGAAGCTGTGATGATTCTATATCATCGTTTTATGTTTTAATGTTGTCAAATAGTAGCTCGAAGTTTACTGAATGAGAATAAAATAAAAACAAAAGCACATTAGCTGAAATTGTGTGCGCCTTTTTCATTTCGACGCATCGCGACCAGCGTTGCATGATTAATGGCTTAATTTGTTTTCATTGATCGTACGGTTGAAGAAATAAATGGTATTACTTAAGAAGAAAAAAAAAGTGTCGAACATGAACATTCCAATAATTAATTCATTTGAACAAACAATGTTTAAAGTAAACATCGATTTATCACTGTTATTAAAAACCATTCGCGATGGTTGGTTGAGTTGAGAGTGCGGCGAGCGCGATAGTGGGTAAATTTTAAAGCCCACCTGCCGCTGTTATCTTGTCTTGTGAACACGTGATCGCTTTTTCACGAAACGCCGTATAAATTTCTGTTTTTTTTCCTCAATAACGGATACTGTAGCTTGCATGGGTTCAAATACACTGACAGCGATAATACTTAAAAATGAAATAAAATGAGAAATTGAAAATAAAAGTTGAAAGCGAATACATTGTTCAAACATCTCTCCTCAATACATTTTTCAGTAATAATAATTTGGTTGTTTAATTTTACAAAACGAAGCGTTTTAAAATAATAATAATAATAATAATATATAAAATGAAAATTTGAAAAAGTGTCGGTTAATGGTAAAAGTGATTATTATGCCGTTCCGATTATTATTCAACTCGAAAAAGAAAACGTATCGGATATATACAAATAAGTACAGTAGTAAAACCGGTTTTTTCAAGTTGATCATTCTGTAATGGATATGGTAAATTTTGAAAAGTTTGGTTTGGTCTATTGGCTTACTGTAAACAAAAGTCAGTTTACCAGTGAATGTGTCGAATTTGAATGGTAATGTTAACAAAGAGATTAAATTGGGCAAAATCGCCAATTTCAATGGATCTGATTGATAGATAATCGCCAGACAAGATAAAGCGAACCTAGAAACAACCAGTGGAGCTCATAATGTCTGTTAATTGACTTGACAAATAAGTAAGTAGGTGTGTGTATGTGTCTGTGTGTGTGTGTGTGTGTGTGTGTATGGAAGTTTATGTAGGCAATTTTTGTTAGTAGTAGTAGTAGTAGTAGTAGTAGTTGAAAATTTAAATTTAAATTTGTTTTTGGTCAGCCGCAAAATTGGTTAAAATTAAAAAACAGTGGACAAGAATTGTTCGACTTAGGAGAGAAGGTTGATTTATTTGTTTCGAATTGTCGAATCGCATTTCAAATAATCCTTTGGACGGTGATCTGTTGATAAATGATCCCTTTACGAGCTTCGTTGTAGCCGGCTTTGATTTTTTCCGTTATGAAGGCGATAATTATTGCCCAAGCTTTGCGCACTTCGTCGACTCGACGATTTTTTTCGCCCCACTCGAGCGAACATTCGAGCAACGCTTCGGCAAACACGTCCCACAGGTCAACGTCGACGCCGAGACCGACCAACGTGGCATGGCAGTGGCCGATCATATTCAACAGTATGCCGACAGTTTCGGGTAGTTCGAGATTTCTGATGACAAAATTCAAAACTACCCCAATAGCTCGGGCGTGTCGTTTGGAAAAATATCCCGGTGTGCGGTGGTCGATCAGTATCGACATGAACAATTTGCGCCAGTGGGGATTTTTGAACACGATCCGATTGAACAAGTGATTGCCAATGGCCGTCGGGCCGATCGTCACGTACATGCCTTTCCAGTGGTTGCGGATCAGTTTGATTTGGGCGGCGTTGAGAAGCGGCTGCAATTCGAGACGACGTGACGAACGTTTGATACTGCTCCGTTGTACGGATAAAGCTGCTGCTGCTGCTGTTGTTGTTGTTGTTGTTGGTGTCGTCGTCGTTGCCGCCGCCGCCGCCCCCACTTTGGATGTGTGGTCGTTTTCCAAAGGTAAAATACCGTTGATCAGGTCCAAAAATTCCTGGTCACAAACCATGTCGGCCGTCGAAAGCCAACGACGCACCGGTGTCGCCAGCGTCGGGCAGCGTACTGTGCAAGTCGACGTCGCTCTGCACAGTCGCTCTTTGCGACTACTGTTCGTCGACGCGTTGCTCGGCTTTCTCGAATTGTCACTGTCGCTGGTCGACGTGCTCTTGCACTCGTCGAAAGTCACCTTCAGCGACATCGTGCGACGCCAGTTGGCGCTGCTGTTGTTCGCAACTTTCGACGACGAGCAAGAGGAAAAATTGTCCTCATCCGACGACAACGAACATCCACCGTTACTGTCGCTGTTCAACGTCGCCACGACTTGATTCGTCGTTAGGGACGACGACGAATTCCCATAACCACCACCACCACCACCACCAGTGGTAAAGGCAGGGCCAGGGCCAGGTCCAGGACCATCACTGAGACCGGTCATGGTCAGCGTGCCATGCTGGCGCAGGGCGGCGTCTTCGAAAATGGCGTCAAAATCTGGCACGCTGACCGAACTGCTCGGCTTTGCCGGAACGCTGGCTCGTTCTGACGGGACGGTCGAAAGCCCCAACCCACCCCCTTCGAACTGCTTGCTTGGCAAACATCGTCTTAGCAACTTCCTCGACTTGAACAACCGTCGCACCAGCCGAGCTCCAACGTGGCGACCCCGCCTTTCGGTTCGTCCCACTTCGTCGGCAAAAATGCACGACATGGTCATCGGCACGTTCCGCTCCACCGTCGTCGTCGGCTCTTTCGACTCGGCCAAAGTTGTGCAACTGCTGCCCAGTTGTTGTGATTCCGAAGCGCGCGTTGCCGATTTCGACGGCAAAAACGACAACTGTCCTCCCATTGGACAACAATTTCTAAACAAACAATGGGAACAACATTTTTAGGGAAAAAAACTACACGAACAATTGAACTTGAACATCAAATCCTCTTCTGTACGATAGTAGTATATTTACTATTAGACATTTTTGTAACTTATTGTTGCAAAAAAAATTTTTTTTTAATGCTACTTCTGTTTCCTTTTTTCTATCAAAACCTTATGCAAATTTTCCAACACTGCTAACCCAGGTCAGGTCTACTAGGGTCGATCTGTTGAATCGGGTGTTCATTTTTTGTTTCAATGCATTTAAATTGAAAAGAGGAAAAAAAATTTTTTTTTCTTTACCTTTTTGATGAACGAAATTTCACCGCAGTTTCCAAAGCTTATTATTTGTCCCGTAAGTGAGATTGCTTTGTTCGAATGCAGTCGAACAGACAGAACAGTTTGCAAACAAATGCCGCATTGTTGTTCTAATGTCCAAGTGGACCCATCGAAACTACCGATAATTTGTTCCTGGTGTCGGCTTAATTACGCGTCTCTAGTTGATGGTCTAAGAGTGCTGGTTGTCACAAATTGACGAGTCGGTGCAAATGTGAACTAAAAAAAGAAAAGAAAAAAAATCCTCCCAGTCAATAATGCCTGCTGAAATTGTAGCATAAAAAGAAAACTCTACTGTCGTCAACGTGGTAATTTTGAAACGTAATTAAAGCATCGATTAAAATTTATTTATAATTATTCTTTTTCTCCACGCATTGTGCAATGATTATCCGTCCGCTGATGTGTTCGATTTTTTTAGCACAATCGTTGAATATTGTTTAATTTTTCATACAATATATACGCCCATTTTTAACGACAACGACCGACAGATGAAAACATTTCTTAATTTAAGAAGCGATTCAACAGCTGGTCATTTTCACTTACAAACAAAAAGATCATCATGAATATTACATTTGATCATCATCATAAAACTGTCATCTTTCCACGGTATGGAGAAAATCCATATTTTTTCTTCTGATTAATGCCATCCGATGGATTGTTTACACTTGCATAACTACGATTCACTTTACTTTTATTAATACTGCTACGGGTTAGTTTTCAGTTGAACATGTCTCCTTCTTTTTATTAAGAAACTTTCATTAGCAAAACGATCAATTAGCATGAAAGCAAATATAACATTGGTTCGGATATAGATATTACAAATAACAATGAAATATTGCAAAGATGAAACATACTGTTCCATTTTGATCAGATTTTTAAAGTGTTTAAAAATGACAACTCGAAAGCCATTTGAATTTGACATACCACTTAACTGTGCAAAAATCGTCGTCTTTCTGCAATTAAAACTGAATTTTGCTTAACCTCATAAATGAAGCGAATCACAATTAATTGCCATGAGAAGAATTTGTTGTCAAAGAACAAAACACTTCAAGCGCACATAGCTGTGCTCAACAGCATCAAAGAATAGACTTAGTGTCGTTTGTGCATTTTCACCACCACCAAAGAATACAACTGTGCATGGGATGTCTAACATGCTTTGCCCTGCAAAAACACACCTGTTTGCATAGTTTGAAATCTTTCTATGAACAAATATTACTGGAAACAAGTCGCTTTTCAAATCATCGCCTAAATTATCATCAAGCATTGCTTGATGCAAAATCTTTTTTTCTGGTGGGGAGGGGGGGAGTAGCGGATTCGCCAAAATAAAAATACAAAATGAATACACAATTTTACATTAAAATTTCATTTTAAATTTGTAAAAATGAACTGTCTAATCTTAACTATTAAAATGATGATGCTAATCGTTCAATATAAAAAAAATATGATTGATTGGTTGGCAAATTGGTTAATTTGCGTAAATGTAAAATTTACAAAAGAACGAAAACAAAAGTCAATGTCAAAATATGGGTGAAAATGACAGTAAGAAAGTAAAATACAGGTAGTCAAACAAGTTTTGTATTTATTGAATAGAACTTTCGGTGAATTTGAAAATTTTTTTCCACATTGTTCTGGCAATCACTTATATACACAGAATAGACTGTTTATAAATTAATAATTTATGAAAAAAAGGTTAATCAATCAATCGTATAAAATTTATCATTGTATTGTTGAAAGCTTACATTTCAGTATAGCTAGAGTTGAGAAATGACTGAACGCATGCATAATCTAGATAAGAAAAGATTCACTCATAATATTCAACTCGAAATGAAATGAATTAGATGCACAGAATAGTGCAGAAGAAAATATACAATATAATAATTAATAATATCCGTTTAAATTCCGCAAAAGATTCCCAAAGTAGAAAATAATTTTGATCATACCTGAATTTGATTGTGCAGCAGCGGAAGCAGGGCGTGTAGATTGGAAGTTGAATTGAACTTCAAATGCATGGTTATACAAATAATATTGCATGGAGCAGGAAAAGGAAAATTCTAAATGGATGTCCAAAGCAGCGTTGGCATCAGGCTTGATCAGAATGACGTTCAAAGAACAAGAACCTAAGAAATGCCGTTGACAGCTGTCAATCGAGCATTGCGCAGCCGCTTCCAAAACTACGGCTTCCCTGAGGAGGTAGAGAAAATAGTTTTGCTGTTCTCTAGAGAAAAGGAGACTAGAGTCAAAATGGAAAACATAAGAATGAAAATAGGTGGATAAATTCCTTAAAAAAAAGAAATGTGAAGTTCTTACATCCAGCTGTGAAAAAAATTTAATTAGAATAAAATTATGCAAAACATATAAATCGTTGTTGTCCAGGAATCGGTGATTCATCTTTGAAAGCTTTGCATTAACAAAACGAAAAAAACATCATTTTCCGAGTTGAAAAGTGATTTTTAATTGTTTATTCAACTCAATTCAATTCATCATTATTACAAATACATACAGATGAAGCACTTTGAAACGATAAAGCCAAGCAGTTCCGTTCTTTCTTCGGTTGGTCACTTTTGATAGTCATTGAATCTTTCAATCAACTTACTATATATTGATTTATTTGTCTCTTCATGAACATTAAATTCAAATTACAATCATTGTAAATGATTTTTCTACACACACAAAATCGTCTCATTCAGAAAGCAATATTTATGTGAAAATTTAATCAATTTTAAAACTTGTTTTATAAAAATGCTCATCAAAAAGTGCAAAAGTGCTTGCTCTATTAGAAAACGCTTAACGTTGGCTTCTTTTGATGGAAAAAGAAAAAAAAACTTTTTTTTCAAATGACCATAAACAATTGTCAAATTAGACAGACAGACAGACAGACAGACAGTTTGACCTTTTTGTTTTGACTGAAATACGATAACAGTGGAAAATTTGAAATTTGATAATAAAGAACAATCGTTAGGATTGTACTGAATTAGTTTTGTTTTTGAAATTAGAATAAAGTTTTCTGTTTTGAACAACACATCTCGCGTAATTGTTTAATGCAAATTTATGAACTTCTTGTTCAGAGTTGAATATTAAAAAAATAAGTTCAATATTTTTCGAATAGATGATGAATTTGGCAATACTTGGAAAAAGTGTTTGTTGTTCATTTGCATCATTCTGTTGTGAATTTGATCAATGCTATTTTTGTCAATTTAATGCGCGCTGTTTACCCCAGAACCCTGAACAAACACAACATCCAAGCAAGAAAACTTCTCAAGTGACAAGTCATTCATTTTTTCATGTTTCAAAATATGCTTTCTTCTTATTCAAATACTTTCGAGAGAAAAAAAGAATATCTAAAAATAATAAGTACTAAAGATACCAATCGACATGGAAAAATACCACCAATACGCAATAATTGATGATAATGGCTCGACAACTTAACAATATGCAAAGTTTTTTACTTGCTTTTATAAAATACAATTATCAGAAAGAACTGAAAAGCTCAAACTGCTCTTAAAAGAAAAAGAAAAGTAGTTTAATGCACTTTTATGAAAATATTTTAGACGCCTTCAAGTATATACTTGAATGATAGATGACGCGTGAACTAATAATTCAAAGTTGGAGTGAAAATTTAAATAAAAATCCTTTAATATTAAAAAAAAATGAACAATCAGTTAGCGCTCCCATTGCAGGATGATTTTTTTTTGTTTCATCAACGTTATTGCTTTTGACAAGAAGCTAAAATGAATCGGAAAATCTTTACATATTTTGAAAACAGTGTTTCATCATCTGAAAACAACAGTCATCAGCAGTGAACAGTTCGAAAAATCAAAGCCAAAATTTGCCCATGCAAATATTCTGCCTGAACATACTGTAGTTATGAATTTGGCACTTCAGAACAAAAAGTGACATCCCAGTTGTGTAACTTTAGCCAAATTCAAAATAAAATGAAAACATCAAAGATACATACAAAGCATTTGTGACATCATTTGCAGTTGGATAACTGCTTCGATGATGAAAAAGCAGTTGTTGATAAGAATGTTATATTTACAGCAAAAAATGAATCGCTTGAAAAAATATTTTTACTTTTACAAAGCAGTTCCATTAAAAAAAAACAGAATATTTGTAACATTCGCTTAAAATTTTTAAAAGCAACTGCTACTTTTTTTTCAATAATTTAAACAATATATCACCAAATGAATATTTTAAAATGTTTGAAATATTTAACAATAATATTGAATTTATTGAAAAGTTTCAATTGTATTAATTTCAAATTTTCAAAATATGCATGCATAATTCTACAGTATGATCACAGAAAGAGACTTTGAATATTGTTTGAATGAACAAAATATGATCTGTTCAACAGTGGTATTGGTTGAGGAATAAAATTCAGTATGAAAGCATCTTTAATCTATATTAACTGTACTCGAGTTTGTTGTGCAAAAGTATAAATGTTTAATAAACTTTAAATAAACTGCAAGTTTTATTTAAATTCAAAATAAAAAGTATGTAAGCAAAGCTGGAAAATTTTTATTTCACCATTGAATATTATATCTAAAATGGAATTTAATAAATATTTTTCGAATATTTTTATAATTTCTTATCACGCAGAATTGATTAAAAATTTTTTCTGTGCATTCACAATATCAAATTGGTAGTAGTGGTTAATGTAAGTTGGACTATAATAATATTTATTATTATTGTCAAACAGTAGTTGAAATTTTCATCTGGTTATTTTAATAAAATGCAATATTTTCACTAGGAAAATTTTTATTGACTTAGAAGTTATTTTAAAGCTGCAAGATGAGCAGAACTAATTGTGATTTGCAAAAGAATGCGCAATTTGCAGAAATGGATTTAAATTTGCTTTGCTTCGTCGAATAGAAGAAAGATCATCTCATCAATAAGATGAATAAAGTTTATTAAAATTATGCTTTATGAATTTGTTAAAGAACACTGGACGACAACCACGACTGCTGATCAATTTTAAGCGTCCATAAATGATGAACAGCTTTTGGCGGTTATGTAAAAAAAATATCAAACAAAACTGAACAAAATGAACATTAGCATATGGATCATGCGCATTTGCACTTCGATTTGGTCTTTCAAGTGTCGTTGCCAACTGAGAATTTTGCCCCTAGTTGCTTTAAAAGCAAAAATAAATCGCGAGCACTTGTTATTCTTCTTCGATGTGTTTTTCAATTTAAAAATGTCACAAAACATCAATCATCATATTTTGAAATATTTCTGCATAAAGTACACTTTGGAAATTAATAAACTTAATAATCATATAACTTTTGCAGTTTATCAATAAAGCATTGTTTCAAAATCAGTTTGCATTGTAGAAATTTATTTTCACGATTGCCAATGATAAGACGAAGTTTATCATTGATCAGATAACACGTTGAAATATTTATAACAATCCCCCTTCTTCATGCTGAGGAAAAATTCATTTTCGAAAGTAATTGTTGAAAAAGTTTCATATCATTCAGTAAAAATTTAAAAAAAAATATGAATAATAAATAAAAATTAATTATATAATTTTGATTGCACTGATATAAAACAATTGTTTCCTTAATATGCAATATTGAAAATACCTGCTGAAAGTTGTTTGAATTACCTGAAGAATGACTTGTAGAAGTATATAACAAATGAGGGTAAAAAAGCATAACAAGTTTGTTTTTACCAAGTTATTTTTGATGCGATCTCTTGGAACAACAAATGCATATAATTAATGTTCATTAGAAGCGATATGATAAAATTTCTTAACCATTTAAAAGTTTCATTTTGCATTATTATTATTATTATTGTTATTGTTATCATTTTCCATTACATTTTCAAAAGTTTGAAAATATCAAATGCAAAAGACTAATATTAGTACAAAATTCAATTTTACAGAAAAACAGAAACAAGGAATTTAAAAGAAAGTGGAAGTTCTCATTTTGAGATCTGATTAAAATTACGTCAATTTTCTGACATAAATAAACAAATTGATATGATCATTTGAAGCGAAGATTGTTTGCGTCAAATGATTAGCTTTGCATTGTTGATTCAAGTAAACTAAGCTCTTCATAAATCCCAGTATTTTCACTCACTCAGCAGACATTTGAATTGAAGAAAAATTGCTCTGCAGTCGATAGCACGTTTCAATATTATAAAATCTATATCATAATTTATGCTATAATCGACACTGGTTTATTCCATATTTTTAAATATAATAATATTATTTACTCTATTTGTAAAGAATTGACCAGCACAATTTACTTTTCAATAATGGGATTTTCAATAGGTTGATGGAAAATGAAATTCATTTCTCAGCAATGACAATGATTCGGGTTAAAAAAATCATAATCAAAATTCAAACAAACATTCAACAATGAAACTATTCAATTGAATATAAAAAGAGCTAAATGCATATTTGCTGAAACTGTTGCTTAACTTCTTAATTACAATCCGGATTTGGAGCTTGCTGTGTCACTGAAATTATAAAAGTTATAAAGTGGAAAAAATATTTTTTGCTAAAGTGATTTGTATTCAAAATTTAAATTGAGACTTTCATGTAGAAAAATGAGGATAAACATCTGAAGCGTTGTGAGAAAGATAAATTTGTCAATTTGATAAAATTAAGCAAAATAAAACAAAACTTACCCATCGTGAAGATCAGATAAGGCATGATGCGGAAGGTTGATGATGCAAATTTGATGCAACGATGATGATGATGATGAATTATAGCTTGTACCAGTGAGAGTTAATATTTCTTCTCAAAGTTGACAACAACAAACAAAAAATTATCCATTAAATGGTGTTTTATAATCCATATAAATAAACAAGCTGTGTTCAAATGTTATTTATTGTTGAAATAAATTTTATTTTCTAGAAAGCAAAACAAATCAAAAGACAATTATCCGGTGAAGTGTAGTTTAAATCTTCTATTTGTAAATTGTACAAATGAATAAATGCAAGATTGGGAGGAGGAAATTTGGGTGCTGCTGTTCACATGTTGCATCAGTTTAATCCAAGCTGCAGTTGTTCACGATAAAACTGCTTGGCTGGCAATGTGTGATAAGATCATTCATTGAATTAGATTCAATGAAGAAGAATCATAACAAGCGGAATATGATTCAATGACGCAATTGCTTTGACCAACGGTGCTGATGAAACCCGACACTTAAAGCACAAAGTCGATATCGGCAGCACATTTCTTCTGCAAATGCGTCAGTGATTGTTCATAATTTCCACGTGTCACTACTTGATTTCATGAAATTTTATTGCATAGAATTAACGAAGCAAGTCAATTTCCACCACCACCAACATCCGGGCAATGTTTTTCATTCATTTGTATCGCCTGTTGACGATAACATTACAACAACACTTCAAAATATATCATTTTACTTGAAGATGGATGTTGCTATTGTAATATCTTATGATAATTCGTCTTTTTGCATTGTAATTCAAAAAATCTGACTGTTCAGATTATCAAAATTTTTGAATTATTCAGCGAAAAATAATACGCAGACACTGCACAAGTGCACAGACAATACAACAATGAATACTGTATTTAAAGGCAAAACCGGTTTTTCCAGTTTTTGCCATATTTTCCCGCCTCAACTACCGTTTTTATTGTACGTGACATTATTTTTTTCTACAGTAATGTTTCCAAATTGCAAGTTGTCTCGTATTATTTATTATTCGATTATGCCTTCTCCACCGTTGTAGAAATTTTATCTGTCGATATTATTTATTGCAATGTGCTAGTAGAATGAAGTATTTTATTCATAATTAAAAGTTTCTGATAATAATAGTTGTAGAAAGGAATATTGTACTATAAAATACGAATAAAATGAATATATTTAATAATAATAAGAAGAAGAAAACGACATTTGAAATTGTATTTTTAAATTTTTGCAAAGAACCTCATTTATTATAGAACTATTTATAAAGGAAAGTTTTAATGAATTGCAACAAATGCTAAATGTTGAGAAAAAATTGTTGCTTGCTCAGTAGTTGTTTGCATAAAGTGAATCGATGATGTTTCGATTTTTTCTCACCAAGTGATTGTTCTTGTCAGCATTGTAACGTTTGCTTCAAATGTTTTCACTAACTGAATCACTTTGCATCTATTTTTGTTTTCTTTCCAATTTTCAACACTTATTTATTGTTTGCACAACAACTATCAAAAAAAATACCAAAAATTTCATTCTTAACTTGGTTAAGTAAAACAAAAATCATTCTGAAGATAAAAACAATAAAACTGCTTTGTCAGATGCGGCAGTTCAATATATCACATTCATCAGTAGATCGATACAGTTGAGTTTTTCGTCAAAAATTTCATATCAAAATACACGGTTTTCATTAATTCAAAGAAACAATTCATGGCAATTACTTTTATAGCGCTGAGCTTTAATTTTCATTAAAACTGTAAAAGTTTGTATTCAATGCAATCAAATCATAAACTGAAGAGCATGTTACAATTGAAATGTTGTTAGCTTAACATGGTGTTTCAAGCAATGTGAACTTTTTACCGCAAATAGGAGAGCATATATTTGTATTTATAACCTTGAACAAGCATTTAATATTGAATTAAATCTTACTTTTATTCTAAATACTGTAACAAATAGATATTCTTTAAGAATATTATTTTACTGTTCTTCAATTAAATGGTAAAATGATGAAAATTATGCGTATATAAAATACGATGAATTGTATAAAGTACGAAAATGCTTTTACAGGTGATTAAATATACAGTACTTGTAATGATACCGTTCTGTTTTGATTTTCCACCTGTATGTAAGGCATATTTAATTTCAATTGTACACGTTGCATTCACACAATGTAATATAAAACCGTTCTGCTGCAACTGACAGCTTGGTAAATTGTTTGCTTCTATTTTGTAATTTTAATGTTTAGTGATTTTTGCGTTGTTAGTCACTTTTTATATTTTGCTGCAAAATAAATTTCATTTCATTTGATTGTTTGTTTATAATTTATCGACTAATTATTGTTATGCTGAGCTTTGCGATTGTTTGCTGCTTGTTCTACTGCACGTCTTTCATTCTCAATTTCCCAATGCCTGCTCAATGTTTATGATTGAATTATTATGAAAATTTCTCTTCTGGTCATATTTTCCTCATAAATTAGTGCTATGAATTTATATTTAAATTTTTTAACTAGCATATTTAGTTTAATTTTTCAGATGCAACCATCATCTTTTTCAGTGTACAATGTGAATGAGCAATTAATAATGAGTGTTTGCGTTGCAACATTGAATTTATTACTTAATAATGGATAAAAAAATATTGTTCACTGTTGTTTGCATTTAGATAATTGCCAATAGAATGGAAAATTCGTACAACACTCGAAATCCTGGTAATGTCATGCATCAGTTAAATTGTTCCTATAAAATAATGCTTGCAATTAAAAGCTGCTCTGCCGTTTATGTCTTTTATTTGTTTATTATAATTTCTATATTGAGGTATCGGTGAAATTGGTGATGGATAAATTGGAAGCGAAACAAAAATTTTTTTTTCTTACGATTATTTTATATTTCAGCTGTAAAGCGATTGATGCGAGAAGCGGAAGAGTTGCGACGTTCAAATGAATTTTTCTTAGCTTATCCAGTTCAGGTATTTAGAATGAATTGTAGCTTTGGATAATTAATTTCAAGTTCAATTCAGGACAACTTATTTGATTGGCACTTTTCCATCAGAGGTCCGGATGATACAGAATTCCAAGGGGGAATTTACCATGGTCGCATCATACTTCCACAAGATTATCCGATGAAACCGCCGAGCGTTATGTTTTTGACAGTATGCTTTTATAGAGTATTGTGTGATTTTGTATTTTTTGAATTTGAAAAAATTTCAAGCCGAATGGCAGATTTGAAACTTCCACAAAAATTTGTTTGAGTATAACTGATCATCATCCGGAATATTGGCAACCTTGTTGGTCTCGTGAGTGTTGGGATGTTTAATTTTACAAGTGATGCATAGTCAGGAAAAGGGATTTTCTTTTTTTTGTATATTTAGTAAGAACTGTTCTGCTTGCGATTGTCGGTTTCATGCCGACACCGGGCGAAGGAGCGATCGGTTCGCTTGATTTTTCCAAAGATGAAAGGCGTGAACTTGCTAAAAAGTAAAATTGTATATTTTTTATTCAGTATAAATAAATTATTAATCAGAATTGTTTTTTTATATTTAATTTTTTGTAGATCTCTTGAATTTTACTGTTCAACTTGTGATTTGGTGATGAAAGACGCTTTGCCACCGGTCACTGTTACATCCGTCGATGTGGCAAATGAAGCTAAGAAATATGCACAATTGTTCGCTTTCAAAGTATGGAATTATTCTAATTTGGGTGTTTGCAGTGAAAAATGTCGATTTATTAGATATCATTTTTCAATGTTGAATTTAAAAAACCAAAATTTTTTAAAAACATTTCGTGATAATGGTAAAATGATGTAATATTTGTTCATCGTGCGGTTACTGTTGTTTGATTTGAATATTGCTCTGATAATCGTCGAATTGTGCACATTTGTTTGTGTTCGTTCATATTTTCTGCTTTACATATTTCAATTTACTCCAGGCGTCGAGTGAAGTGATGGACAGTGTGGCAAATGACGACAGAACGTCGAATACTGCAAATGCTGAAGAAGAGAATAATCCACCAAATCAACGTACCGAAGTGGCGACAGACAATAACGAACAAACCGGTATGCAGTGTTGTTTATGAATTTTATTATAATATCAAATAATATATATATTTTTTGAATTTTTGTAAAATTTATATGCATGTATAACTGTTTTGGAATGGGATTTGCAAGATTGGTCAATTATAAATTGATGAATAATTAACTCCATCTGCTACAGTATTCCTTCCACTGTAATTAAATTATGCGGATAGATTTGTGTAAATTGAGCAGAAATTCAGTTAGTTGCTCGTGTAAAAAAAACCATGTTGTCTTCCTTTTGTTGAATTGTTTGTGTAACAGAATCCAATGATGAGAATAATGAAAGAGACAGAGCCGCAGTTTTGGCCCGGCAAAGGGCACAAAGCCTTGACGCTTTTCGTCAGCGCAGGCGTCTGATGATGAATACCGGCGTTGTGGGCAGTGGCCTGACGGACGGTTCCACTGGAACAGTTGAAGATGTCGATTGGAAAAGAATCATCGACTGGCTGTTGCCGGTGTTGATGGCCATTTTTTTGGCCATGGTTTGTCGGCGTTTGTATTTGATGAATGAGTGGCGATTTTATTATTCGTAAAATTATTTATTATTTTAATTTTGTTTGATTTACATTATTAACAATCAATGGGAAGTGAGATATGAGATGATTGATCGATTAGTTGTGGATTTTTGCAATGCAATGAAATTGAATAAATTTCAATTCCTCCACCTACCTGTATGTATCGTATATTGATGAATGCATGCATAGGTGCATGCGTGGATGAATTGGATGGATGGAATGTAGCTTTTTTTTTGAAAAATATATTTAAAAAAACATTAGATAAAGTAATAAATATTTTAAAAAAAAGTAAAAGATGTCAATACAGGTCAGAATTACAAAAGTGCGGCAGCTGTTCGACTAGCCGATCTTGGCTGAGCTTGGCGCGTGCTGGCATTGGGGTCAGTGTTGTATTGTTTGTACTGGGAAAGTAAAACGACGTTTCCTCAATAGCTCGGACTGTGGGTATTTTGAAAATTGGGTGACCATGTTGTGAAGCCTAGCACCGGCTTGCACTTGGTGACAGCCGAGCTGCTTATGCTTGTATCATCGCGTTTGGCGTGTGAAAAACAAGAAAAGAACCAAAGCGTGGACTTTTGGCAACGCGCTCTGCGGATCCGTCGTCACAGTGACCCAGTGAGTTGGAAGTGTATGTCATTGTCACAAATTTTCACGTAACAACAATTCCATGCGCCAAATATCGTCATATTCCAAGCTTTTCCCCATTCGTCAGCTATGCGCATCTTCGCTTCCATGAGCATTGTTGTATTTTGTTGATTACTTTCCATTCACTTTTCCCAATACACACACACACACACACAGACGTCTTTGTTGCATTAATTGAACAATTGAATCAACAACTCTACCGATATTGTTCATTGGATTAATTTGCATTTCAATAATACCAATAGAAAAGAAAAACAGTATACACCTGCTATTTACTTCACGCATCAGAAGCAGCATCAATTTTGTTCATGCAAAGAATTTCAAATTTTATTTTCCACTTTCAATGGTAAGTAATGTTTTTTCTTTAATTTAATATTCTTTTTTTTCAAATTAATATTTTCATCGATTGTTTCAATGAAATTGTCGGTTTCGCTTTTTTTTTTCAATGTATTACAAAAGGAATGTGATAATCAAGAACATTGCGCAATGTACAAATTTTTTTCATAATTTTTTCAGCGATGTATTAAAATTCACTTTAGTGTGCATTTGTTTTGTTTATTTCAGTTTGAAAGAGAAATATTGTTTATATGAATTTTCTTTTATCAAAAATTAACTTTGCTATTCATTTGTTTTATTCAACTTTCGCGCCTAAACTGTCCCCACAGTCGCAGTGTGTTTGGATAGAACGTTCGTCGCGTGGGCGTGGCGGCGAACGTGGGAGATTCAGTTTCGTCGTTTTCGAGAAAATGGATTTGAACTTTTTGCCTTTTTCTTCACACAATTCGAAAACGATAAACGACAACTGCTAATTATCATTTCAATGCTAATAATGAACAACAATAACGACGACGACGTGATAAATATTTTGTTGCTTTTGTTTGCTTGCTTGTTTAGTTATTTATGTCTTCTTTTGTCGCTTGCAAGTGAACAGTAATAATATTTTATTGGCATTTTTTTCCATTTCAATCGACAATGATATTGTTGGATTATGTGAATAATTTTTTGAATCTGCAAGAGTGACGAAAGCAAGAAAAGAAAGAAAAACGATTGCATTTATTGGCAATAAAATTAATGCGTGGTTCTTGTGATTGCCATCTTAATAACCACATCAGCTTATATTGGTGGTTCTTGTTCTTGTTCTTGTTGTTGTTGTTGTTGATGGACGATTGTAAAATTGAATTCGCTTTATAATAATTTTACTCTCGGTTGTCATTTGTCATCACTGATCGTTCTCCTCGTTCGGAATTGTGATAAGTTGAAATAATTTGCATAATTGCTTTCGACCCATTTTGAAATTGCACAACGACAAAGGAGCTTCACTGAATTGATCATCAAAAAGTGAAAAATAAGCGACTGTAATTTTCCAAAAAAAAAATTGCCAATCATTCGCTACTATCATGCTTGTTGTAAGTATTGTTATTTGTTTAATTTTCGTTGTTAATTTGTGCAAATGTTGTCGTGTGCAAGAATCAATTAGTGCAATGTTGGTTAATTGATGGGATAATTTGAGAGGAGAATAAATTTTATTTTATTCTCTTTTTATTTTTAATTTTAACTTTATTGTGAAAGCATTTGGGTGTGTCTGTGTTTTATTTATTCTCTTCTTTATCATTTCATCAATTCTTGGATTATTTTTGAATTTATAGAACAGAGAGAGATAGAAAGAGAGAGAGAAAGAGAGATAAAGGAGGAGATTTTTTGATTGTGAGAAATTTTCCATATCGGATACAAAAGAAAAGAAAAATCACAAATTACAGTATCACTTAAGAATTTTCTGACAACACTTGTAAATATGCAAAAATCCAAAAAAATGTGTACCAATCAGAGTGAACGATTGCAAAGCAGGAAATGGTATTTTTTGGTGAAAAATGAAGTTTAATAAAATAAGTAAACTTTGCGTTGAGATGCATTTTCTTGACAACAGACAGTTTACTTAGCAAACTGTTCTCGAACAAACAACAATCACTTGCTTCTTTCTACAGGCGAAAATTGGTCTTCATATATTCAATTTTCCATATTTTATTTCAATTTTTTCAAATCCAAATCAAATTGAAGTCGACTAAATTGAACATTTCATATTTTATATTTTTTCAATTTTACAGTACATTTGTATGGATGATAATATATGATTTTCCTTCTTTCTTTCTCTTGCTTACTTTCTTATTTTTTTTCTTGTATAATTTTGTTCCTGACAATGCTTGCTTGTTTGTGCTATTTGTTAAGCTGGAATTTACTGTCATCCCATAAATCACGTCCGAATTCGACGTGTGATTTCATTCTTCTTCTTCTTCTTCCTGCTGCTTAGAGAAGCACCATAACTGGGGGGGGGGGGGGGGGGAGGGGGGTGATTTATATTGCTTCAATCGTTACTAATCTAGACAAACTTCTTTCCTGGTTGCTCTTATCTATTCTATTTATTATTATCATTATTATTGTCTTTTGTTTTCTCTTCTCTTACTCTTATTCTTCATAATCAGATAAGCAGTTAGTTCATAAGTGCTAGGAAAATTTGCAAATTTTTATCACAAACACCACCAGCACCCTTTATTGATTACAATCATTTCAGATGATCATTGTCGGGGATTTTCACTGTTCGCCTGCTTTTGCATATTTTGTCACTTTTGACATCAGCAAGTTTTCATGCTATCTATTCAAAGCTTTGATCTTGGCCGCTTTTTCTTCGTTTTCGGTATGAACAGTGTGCTTTATCATTCATTTTTCGTCATTGAAATTTCCATATAATCGATGATAAATTTTATCCAATTTGATAATAATAATTAAAGTGTGAATAATTAGTATGTACGTATGCATGCATGCATGTATTGATAATGTCCTTGAAATAATATGAATAGTTCTTTCTTTTTCTGCCAGATCATTGTCAAATGTATGAATTTGCTCACATTTCCAATTTCATACGTATTTCAATCAGAATATTTATGCTGTGTATCAGGTTGATTGGAGGAAAACAAAAAATTTTTGCTTGTTTCACATTTACACGGTTCAGTTGTCAAATTACAAAATGATGAGAAAGGATAATTTGAAAAAAAAATTACGATAATAATTAAATAATAAACACCAAGCACAAAAGAATAAGTAAACGACAGGTGTTAAACGGATGTTCAGGTTGTGTTGGTTTCTTGTCGATGCAAATTGATGCTAAAACCAGCTTACTGTTGCCGAATGAACCGACTGTCCCATCGGGCTCGACGTTGTTCTTTTTTTTTCAAGGACTTAACGCTGCTCACCTGTGATGGGATATTAATCAAATTCACTTTCTTGCACTCAATGACATTTAGTAGAAGTTATGCTAATTTGTGTTAGCTAGGAGAATTAATTATCTTGCTATGGTTGTCCTGAGGAATAAAAGTTATAATTCACAAATAATAATAATAATAACTAGTTTAAATTTTTAAAAAAAAATTGTTTCTCATTGAATGAGTTGAAATGGGATGGTGGTCGTTTGGGGACTAACCTTGTCCGTGTTGGAGTATTTCAGGAAATTGAGCTTCAAAGCTGCTTGATGCCTGACAGTTCATGGCAGTACCAGGTGACGTTGTAAAACATTTCAACTGCACGGTCAGAAGTGACCGTTTCAAGTTCATCGGCTTTATATCCTTTTTTTATTATTATTTTTAATTTTGGGAGAGAGTGAGTGAAAGAGAAAGAAAACAGTTACCACTACCGCTACCACTACTACTACTGCTACTACTAGTGGAAATATTTAATTGAAAATTACGGTTCAATGATTCTTGCTGTGGTTCATTCAATTTTGCAAAAACTGGTCCTCAATGTTAGTATTATTTCGAATTATTACTCGAAATTAGATTATGCACAAAGCTTTTTTCTTTCTACAATTAAAACAACAGTAGATTTCAAAGAAAAAAAATTAATCAAGCATAATAAATAATATTCGTCTTGATCGGTCAGTCAGTCAGTGATCAATATACGATATACATGTACATGTAGCTGGTGCCAGCGATGCAGTGCAGTTGTGTTGAATAGCGTTACCTCATAAATAAGTGTAATCTCATACGGTAAAGCATGTTGCACTCGTTCAGAGAACGCGACACCAATTTTTCACTGTCAACTTCAAGTGATAACACATTTATATCTATTCTCTGTGTATTTTTTAATGCTGTTGTTAAAAACAGTGTTACGCTAAAACACGACACGCTATCATCATTTTTTCACGACCGCATCGTTCGGTCATGACCATGTTGTGCTGCTTATATTTTTTTTTGTCGTATTTTCAGCTTCAACAACAGCGCGTTCAGCTGCATGCCATATTGTGTCGAAAGCTTCTTTCTCTTGTTATATTTATTCAATTAATCACATTTTGGTATTATCCTTTTCACCAGTTCACTTGTAATTAATCATACATCTTTGAACGGTGATGATTATTCACATGCAATATATGAACATTTTATTATTTTGTTTTTTCTACCTCTCTCTCTCTCTCTCTCTCTCTCTCTAAATAATTTTTCTCACTTTTCATTTAATAAATTAACACTGAAGCAATTTAATTTAATTTAATGAATCAACGCCGACCCTGAAGCCTCGAACTCTGTCCCTGGCGTGTTTCACGACCTTGTGGACATTTTTCACTATACTGTACATAATTGGGTATCCTGTGGGAGTGATGAACGGACTCAAAAGCTTCTTCTTCTTTATTCCTCTTTATTGGCAGAGTTGGTTTTTCAGTTGACAGTAGTTTGTGCTTATTTTATTACTTTTTAGATATCAATTTAAATTATCAAAAAGATGGTGGACGAAACCACCGGTTCGGATGTTTCTTGTAAAACGGAAGATGAATTCAAGCGAGACTGTTTGTTCCACGTACCCGACGCAGATCATGCAAATCATCATTCGACAAATTACTCCAGGCAATCATTGCCTCGAAATTTGCGTCTCGAACAAGCCAATTCGGCTGATCAACAAGTAAATTTGCATTATCAATTATTTATTTCTTTGCGTTCACTCTTCTCGTACGTTTCTTTGATCGTTGTCATCATCATCATCTTCTTCTTCTTTTTCTTTTTTTTCAACAGCAATGGAAAGTCATTGCCAATGGATTCATTCCACAAAATACACGCTTTGGACCGTTGGTCGGTGTTGTCAACGATCAATCGACCGGTGAAAGCAAAAATTGTTGGAAGGTGATCAACTGCTAACTCTGTCCACTTATTTGCATTTTTCCATTACATCACTTCTACATCCTGCAGGTTTACCGATCTGTTGACGACTACTTCCACCTGGATTTGTCCGACCAATCTCGAAGCAATTGGATGCGCTTTGTCACTTTGCAATCCGACCCGGTAAAGCAGAACTTGGTCGCCTGTCAAGTACATCTTTTCAATCCACCTTGCACTCAAATATGCTAATGCTTTGCTTTTAAACCGTTTTTCCCTTCTTTTCCATCAGATTGAATCAGAAATCTACTTCTATTCAACGAAACCTATAGCCGCCGACACTGAACTTGTCGTTTGGTATTCTCGTGAATATGCCGCTCGTCTTGGCCATTTGCCCTGCAACGATTTGACCAAAATGAGCTTCACTATACGTGAGTATTATCTCTGTTGTTGTTGTTATTGTTTTGATTATGTAAAATTATCTGTGCAAATTGAACAACAAAATAAATGAAAATTCTTTTTAGGGGTAGAATTGGAAAAATCACAAGCGGAACAGGAAAAAACGCGCCACATTGTGGACAACAGTAATAATAATAATAATGATGATGATAATATGGCTCGAATGTCGTCGTCGCCGTGTTGCAGCGTGAAAACTAGCAATCTCGGCGACGAAGGCTATTGCAGCAACGAAATCTCCACCACACCGGCCAGCTATTACCAGCCGAGCAGCGACACCGACAGCGAAGGGAGCGTGGTGGAGTACGGTCGTCGGTTGGATCAGACAATTGTGAGGGAAATGGTCTCGCCCAAGGACGACGATCTCACCAAGCCAAAGAGCTCTTCCGACAAGCTACCGTCGGCCGTTGCCGTTGAGGATGTTGCCAGCGCCACTGTTGGTGACAGTCGCCCGAACAGACCCGGCGTGATTCGTGTGGTTCCAAAGCGACGGGCCCAGGTCGACCCTTCGACCGCAGGCGAGGCGTGCTCGACCGCGGGTCAGGCACTGAATTTCAACGCCGCCGACGACTCGTGGTTCCGCACTCGCAATTACCAGGGTCTGTTGTCCAACGGCCATTGCGACGTGCCGTCGTCTGAGGGCGGTGGCATTTTGTCG
The DNA here is from genome assembly GCF_000181795.1 of Trichinella spiralis. Classification (NCBI taxonomy): domain Eukaryota; kingdom Metazoa; phylum Nematoda; class Enoplea; order Trichinellida; family Trichinellidae; genus Trichinella; species Trichinella spiralis. The sequence goes on along the minus strand of NW_003526948.1, from coordinate 1,456,942 downwards.
GCCAACAACGCCCAACTGCCCGCCTACGTGAAATCCATCTCTTCGACCGCATTCGGACATCTGCTGTGGAATGGTACCCACTTTGGCAATTTGCAGTGGAACAAATGGCACGGCTGCTATCAGCCGCTGTTTCCCCAGGCGTCGCCTTTCACCGGCGGACGGCAGTTGAGCGCGTTTTCGCCAATTCCGTCCCATTCCAACGGCGCTTTGGCCGGTTATCCATCTTTGAACGTACCGTTCGACCTGAGCTTCAGGGCTCACTTCCGCAATTCTGCCACGCCCGAAATTCAAACCGCCGCCCCCTGCAACGCTGACGTCGGCGGCTCGCCTGCCAAATGCCCACGCCGGCTCAGCACGACTGGCCAAAGTGGCGCCGCTGTCAACCGCGCCCACGGCAAGACCAGATACGAGTGTGATCAGTGTAGTAAAGTGTTTGGTCAGCTTTCGAATTTGAAAGTCCACATGCGCACTCACACCGGTGAACGACCGTTCAAATGCAACGTTTGCGGCAAAGAATTTACTCAACTGGCACATTTGCAAAAGCATAATCTCGTTCATACAGGTAAAACTGTTTTATCTCACATATATTACTGATTAGTTTATAAATAGGAAATTCAAGTATATAGACAGATGATGAATTAGAGATTCTACCTATATTTCCAAAGTTGCAAACATATCCAATAATCAATCCATCATTTACAGGGGAAAAACCACACCGTTGCGAAGTTTGCCACAAACGATTCAGCAGTACGAGCAATTTGAAAACCCACCTACGCTTGCACAACGGACAAAAGCCTTACGCTTGTGACGCTTGTCCTTCGAAATTTACCCAGTTCGTCCATCTGAAGTTGCACAAGCGCTTGCACACCAACGAACGACCGTACAACTGCAACACTTGCAACAAAAAGTACATCAGTCCGAGCGGTCTGCGAACCCACTGGCGGACCACATCCTGCAAACCGACGGCGGATATTTTCCAATACGCCTGTGCTGAGAACCACCATCAAGGCCAAGAAGACGTGCGCGGCAGGCAGTCGGAGAAGCTGAATTTCGAGATGGCTTTCAACGAAGAAAATCGTGTCTCCAGCACCACACCCGGATTCATGAGAAACGCCACTCCGTGCGTCTAGGAGATGTGCGATTGTGAAAAATATTTTTGCTTCTTTGTCAAGTATACACGAGTGTGTACAGTGATGTTTTATTTTTTCTGCTTTGTATTCATTGTTCGTATAATTTGCTTTCCATTAGCAAAATTTGTGATATTTGCATGCATTTATCTTTTTTTTTCTTGAAAAATAATCTCTAACCTTGTTCGTTTGAAACAACGGCTATTAGCAAAATTGGATGTTCGTTCAATCAGAGAATCTTCTTTCACTAATGGACTTCCCCGTTGTATATTCATTGGACTGTTGTGATGTTATTTATGTGTTTGCTTTTTGTTCGTTTCGTGAAAGATTTATAAAATACAAAATAAAGAAGTGCATAAATTTATTATTTTTGTTTTTATTCTATTCTTTTATGTTTTTCGTTTTGTTTTCAACATTTTCATGATAAAATCAATGCATGCAAAAAGACTTTAAAGTAGCGTGTTACTGGCTAAATATGGTACGAAGTGCATGTAGTACGAATTTTAAAGTGAGATTTGTTTAAATTTAAACAATTTTCATTTTAACAATAGTTTAAATTATTTATGCTTTTAAGGGCCGTGCTATCGCGGGTCGTGTTATTTGTTGTTGTAGTAGGCTTGGAGTTGGTGAGCTTTGAATTGTGCAGTGTGATTACAGAGACATTACAAGTAATGTGGATTTTTTTTAATTTTAATTTCACTACTATTTAACACTTGCGCTGTTCCTGTTGTATACAAGTGATTTTAGTATCATTCAAGTTCGAATAAATAACTTCACTTTTTCAGGATGGAAGAGAAGAAGAGCTTGAAGACTGACGAATGGAAACCATTTGATGGACGAGTACGCAGGTAAGTTTAAACAGTCCAGACTACTTTGTGCGATATCCGTTTTCAACTTTTGTCCATTTTTTCTTGTCAAATGTATTTATAAGTACTAATTTATTTATGTTAATTTTTTAGCACGAAAGCAGCAAACAAAGTAGCCAAGAAGAGCAATCTTGATAATTTGATGGAAGTGTCGTTTGCTGAGAAAGTTACTGAAGATAATGCCCGTTTAGAGTAAGCTTTCTTCTACGACATTCATACTTTTTTTATTTTGTTTCTTCAAAAATTTACACAAATAGCATCTGGTCTGAACAGCGCGTTTTTATCTCAAAATTCCATCGTGCACAAATGCTTTTTAAATAAACTATGCATTTCATTGTAATAAATGGAATTTAATGTGCATATTTTAGAAAGCAGGCCTTAGAAGAAGTGATGGAAAGTATTATTTTGAACATGAAGGCGCTGTCTCTCTGTAATGAAATTAAGGGAAAGTAAAGTTTGCTCATATATTTATTCATATTTCTTTATTATTGACATAATTTATTATTATTATTTAAAGAAAGCTTAGATTTGGAGATTTTACGATGTGCAAACAGATTGGTCGTGGTCAATTTGGTCGAATATTCTTATCTTTTTACAAAAATAACAAAAAGTATTATGCGTTAAAAGTAAGTATTGTTATAGTGCATTAAAATCAGTACTGTTGTTTTCTCAAGCTGGACTAGATTATCATCGTCTCATTTTTGTATTTATTACAAATACAATGATGAACGCTAAATTCAATTTGAATATCATTTGATTTTATTTGTAGACTTTGAATTTGGAAAATGCACTGAAAAAAATGCCTTATTCTTATATAGAACAGGAAGTCAATTTGCATTCGAAATTGGAGTGAGTTTGCATTTTATTGTAAGCTATTTTTCAGTTTTCTGAAATGTTATTTTTCTAGCCATCCACATATCATTCAATGCTACAATACTTTTTTTGTGGATAAATATCTGGTGTTTGTTTTGGAACTTGCACCCTATGGTTCATTGAGTAAGCAGCTAAAAAAAGGAGTACCTCTGACAGAAGAAGTTGCTTTAAATGTATATATATATATATATATCTTGCTAATTTGAATTTAATTTTTTTGTAAATTGATCAAAATTGTCGTTTAGTATATGCATCAGATTGTCAGTGCGCTTCAGTACTTGCACAGTAAGGGTTATATTCACCGGGATGTTAAACCGGATAACATCTTGGTTGATGCATCTGGTAAACTAAAGCTGGCAGATTTCGGACTGGCAGCTGATTTTAGAAAGAAAAAGAAGTAAGCTTTTCATAACATCACGGATATAGATTGAGACGCGTCATGTTAAAATTGCACATTTAGGCACCATACGTACTGTGGAACTGCGCGATACATGTCACCGGAAGTTATTGGACGTCAAGCTTATGATGAAAAGGTTAAAAATTATTGGAATTTTTATCTTTTACTATTTAAATATTGCATCTTTTTACAATTGCATTTGATTTGAAATTTCATCTTAATAATAATGCAATTATTTGCAGGTCGATGTTTGGGCATTGGGTATTTTACTTTACCAATTTTTGGTTGGTAATGTGCCATTCGACGGGAGCACAAATCAAGAAGTCACTTCCAATGTGCGTAACAAGGAATTGGTTATTCCAGATGGTTTGTCTGAAGAAGCGAAGGATTTGATTAAAAAGGTATTTAAATTGGAAAAGCTTTTTTGCATTTTACAAAAAACTTCTGTTTCAGCTGTTGACAAAGGATCCGAAGAAGCGCATATCGTTGTCAAAGTTAATTCAGCATCCTTGGATGCAGTCCGGAAAGTCTTCAACTTAAAAATTGTTTGTTCAAAATATCTGTTACTGATTTTACACTTTATGTGTATTTCTCATTCATCAGTTTCATTATCTAATCATTGAAATGTATCGACTATATTTATTTTTATCGAATATATTAAGCAATCATTTTAATTTAAAAACTAATATTGTTGTTATTTCTGTATGAAACGTTCATGCAATAATTATGAAAAAATTTATTCAAAAATTAAAACTGATGCCATTTAAATTAACGAAAACATCTGTTCTTTTTCCATTTTATAGACTTTTGAGCGTGAACATTTTTCGTCACTAGATAATACACACATGCATGCTTGTCGTATGTTGTTGTTCAACAAATACAATCTTGCAATCTGTGCGAATAATTAATTTGAACATTGTGCTTAAACTGGTGTGAAATTTTGTGAATAAAATTTTATTTTCATAATATCCTATGTTATTATTATTATTGTATTGATTTGAGAAAAAATGAGAGTAGAATTTTTAGTTTTGAAAATTGGTTTTTTTTTTGGTTGCAGATGCAGAAGTTTGCAACAGCTGAATTCAAGCATTCCATCTGCAGGCAGTTGAGCGTGCAAAAATTAGACGTGCAACAACACGCTGTTGATCAAACAAAAAAATATGTGTTCAACGTTTGTTCTTGTTGTATTTAGCTCCGCTTGGTGAAACAACATCTTGAAGCATTCGAAGCAAATATTAAATAGACTATTAATAGCGAAGGTTAAAAAGACTGAAAGGAAATTGATCTACAAGAAAAATGTTCTATACTGCGCGTAGTGTTTTCCTGTTTTATGAAATTAATAATCCCGAGTAGCTTTGTGGTTGAAGTGGAACTTCGTTTGAACTGAAGACCCCTTCTCTGACCCATTGACCCGGACTGTCGCTTCTTCACGGAAAAATTTCACACTGAACGGCCAGTCCATCTGGGTTAGACAAATTACTTGGACTGCTAAGCAGACGTGAGACAGTTAAGTTAATTGATCTGGAACTGGACAACGCTTCCAGTCAAGCGAGCAAGTTGGTCTGGATTTTTTCTGCTTTCTTCATCATCATCATCATCTTCACGCTGCGCGCAATACGAGGAAGACCAGAGAGAATCCCACTGCTGCTGCTGCTGTGTCAAGGATGTTAACAGTTATTCGTCAGTTCGCATCAATTTAATACCAGCAATGTAATAAGTAGCTTCCGTTGTGTTTTTTGTTTTCAACCAATCAAAGAAAAGAAAATCACAAAACACTATGCAAGCACAGTGTTGTTTATAATCATTCGCAGCCAATAACAGTGTTCAATAAAGTGACAAATCATTTTGTCAATAAAAATAAAGAATGTCAGAACATACATCTGACATTTTTCGTCACATTAACAACAACAGCTCGCGTTGTTGTCGTCGTCGTCGTTGTCGTAGTCTTTGCATTTGTTCTTTGCTGTCTATTTTTGCATTGGTTATTCTGCATACAATTCTCGGTATTTATTCTAGGCTGCTTGCGCTTTTGGCTGCTTCCAAGATCACATAAGCTTGCAGTAGCTGTGGTTGGCAAGTCGCCTGCCTGCTTGCCAACAATGCAAGCATGTCGTGCATGGGCAAAGGGGCATTTCCGGTTGGTTCGTTCGTGGCTTTGGTCGTCTGCTGGTTGGGGGTAGCGGTGTTCTGTTTGAAAATGTACGGCGGTGTTGAAGCGATGGAAGAATTAGCCAGCGACGTGTTCGCTTTCCTGCTACCTTGGACGGAGCGTGTCAAATTGGCGCTGATCGTTCTAGCCGGTGTAATGCTGGCGACCACATCGGCCATGTGTTTGGTCGGCTTTTTTGCCACCAGGCATTTGGAATGTGCCTACAAGGGGCGCCCTTCGAGTTGCCTCTGCTCAAGACTTGGCAGTCGTCTCGCGTGTGCCTTGTTCTGGTCACTGACGTACGTTTTGAATATCTGCTGGCTTGGTATACTTTGCGTTGTTGTGGTGCTCATATCCGCGTTTCTATTTTTCACGCCGATCTGCTTGCCTCAAGTGGGCTTGGAAACTGAACGCTGTTTCAATTTTTCTCTCGTTTCCCTGCTCATGGCACGCGGGAACCAAAAAGCCGCCGTCAGTTTGATTCTCTGCGGTGACCCGGTCAGCAAATTTTGCAAACTCACCCAAGTTTTCGCTCCTTGGTATTGGAGTGCCTTGATCGGCTGTGTAGCCGTGCTTCTCGGCTTGTCTCATTTCAACGGTTGCCTTGCGGCTAATTTTGCCCACGTCAAACACGCCTGCAGGTACAGAAAGTTGCGCAATAATAGATCAGTTTCGTTCGCCAGATCAGCCACACCCTTGCAACACAAAGTTGTTCTACACGACGGCAACGTCGAACCGACCGTGCTCAAGATGACCGCCGATCACGTTTGAACAACATATCCGCCCACAGACAAACACGAAATAAGCAAAGCAAGTTAACATTTCTATTAATTTTTCTTCTCTTTTACTGTTTTCTTTCTCTTCTCATGACGGTGTTGTTTCTCTTCTTTTTTTTCAATAAAAATTAAAAGCTTCAATTCGTCATATTCCATAATATTGAAAATTTTTCATTCTTGTCTAATAATTACTTTTTTTTCTGGAATTTGTGTATCAATTTGTGGATTTCCCTTTTCTTCAGTGTAAAATGTTTGAACAGCAAGCAGTGTCATTCCATCATCACCTATGCTGCGTCATATTTCTTTATTCTTGTGCATGCATTGATTTGCAATATTTGTCATACCAAAAGCATTACGTAATACTTTGTAACTGTACTCTGGACATTTTACAGAAGGAAATTCATTAGGTATTATTATTATTATTAATATTAGTATTAGTATTAGTATTATTTCAATACAGGAACAGTTAAATTGAATAACATATGATTTTGCTTTGTTCATTTGCACACGCTGTACATTGTGTAGGAAAGCCATTACGATTACAATACGCTGATATGGTAAGTAAAGTAGAAATGTGATCATGTGATATTTAAATTTCCATGTACGGACAAATAATCAAACAGATGTTCCCAAATAGATAAATTACAACAACTTCGTGTGAAACTTTCATCTCAGCTTTCACAAATTGGTGAATGAATCATTTTGTATAGATAGAAATTGTCATTTTTCGCAACTATAAAATAATGAATTCAACCAAGGACTTGGTGAAAAGTGCAACATTCTTCAGTAGCGGTAGTAGTAGCATTATTCTATGCAGAATGTTCGGTGTCGGCCTTGCCAAGAAGTGAAATTTCGTAGGCGTAAAATATTTCAGGTCATACGAGCAGGTTTTAATAAAATACTACCCTGGGTAATCTTACAGGGCTGTAATTAAGCTCGCTGTTTACGAAATTTAATTTGTTGTGTCAAAATTTTTCCTCACCACAAAACAAGTATCTTCCCAAAAGCACTATTGAAAAATAGTTCAAAAATTGTACTTTATAAAATTAATAGCACAAGAAAAAATTTTTTTCTTCTTCTTAATCAAGTCACGTTGTATTTCCTATTACTTACTTACTGTAGGTTTTGTTCTTAAGCAAGATTAAATTAGTTTTGAATGTTTGGAATTCAAAATAATAATAATAATAATTAATCACTTTATCATCGTTCAATTTTAATTTTTTTTTGATACATATCAGTTTGTTTTATGCTTCTCTATGATTTCCTTGTTAAATGATCAATTTGTATCGTTCAAAGTTCATCAACCTGCATCGTAAAGGAAAAGTGAAATTTCCAAACGACAGAATAAATAGTCTGTCTATCAATGATCTCAATTAAATTATATTACAACTTTGAACTTGCACAGTGCTTTCAATATGACTCTACTTTTTGTGTTATTTGAAAAATACAACAACTAAAAAACTATTTGAGCACTATTTTCCAGATGCTGCATCGCAAGGAATTAATGATACTACAATGTGATATAGGTAGGGATGATGAAAAATATCATCTCCAATGGCAGTTGAATTTCCGAATAACTACTACACTACTACTACTACTACTACTAATAATAATAATAATAATAATAATAATAATTTGAAATTAATTTTTTTTAATGTTTTAATGCTGATCTGGTAGAAATTCTCCATCATCATTATAAACTTCTGCAAATTCAGGACATTATGTGGGTGAGTAAGGTAACTCATCCAAATAACAAGTGACACATATTTTACTTTCTTTCATCCAAATATGGGTCGAATTTCAGCACTGTTCAAGTAAGATTGCAATGACCGCATTTTATTTTTTAATCTTTCATCTCTACATGTGCAAAGCAACACCTTGAATATAATAATTAATTATCAAATGATTTGGTGAAAATTGTACGGTGAAATTTTCAATAATATTTCTACATTTCAATGTTGAATCGTGTTGAAGAATAATTTTGGCAAACTTTTCTTCATCGATACTTTGTCAGTCATTTAAAATAGGCCATACTGGATGCAGTTAAAAGTATATTGTCCAAAACTGAAGCTTTTCAAGCAACGTCTCTACACTGACTGCCAGGAGAGACATCACATCTAAACATTACATATAAATTAATAATTTTTCATTGCAAAATGCTTGCATAAAGGTAATTCATGTAATTTGTAGATATTATTTGTTGTTAAAAATCTTCTCATAAAAAAGTCATGATTGTGCAGAATCATATATCATTTCTTATGCATTTCATCAAGTCTTTAAGTTATTGATATGTTAACGATGGACTGCGTAGCACGAAGCTATGTATCGTTAACTATCGAACTTGTGAATGGAAATATATTTTTCTTTTCTTTTCTTTTCAGTAATGAAACTGTGATAACGATTTTAAAACGGATTATTTAACTTTGAACTTTATTGTATTGAATAATTTACACTGAATAATACTGAACACAGTTTTTAATGATCACGAATGAATTTAGTTAGAGAATACAGAAAATTGCTAACGTACTTGCTTGCTTGCTGTAGTGTGTGACAAAAATTTATATTAAAGACGAAGTTCACAGTTGGAAGGAGAGTCAGTTTTAAGATGAGACTGCTGAGCACAGACGTCTTTATTTGGAGAATTTGCTGTCGGTGAAGCATAAATTTCAGATGTCATAGGCATGTCAGAAGAATTTGAAGTGCTAAGAGATGTATTCTGATCTCTGCTCGACTGGGATGTTTCGTTTGAACTGACTGCGGTTATCTTCTCGTCAGAATGAATTTTCAAATGCTTTTGCAAATGGTCACTACGGACAAAGCGTTTGTTGCATGACGGACAAGCAAATCGCTTTTCGCCTGTATGTGTTCTCAGATGACGTTGTAATTCATCACTTCTGGTGAACCGTTTACCGCAGAAAAGCCAGTTGCAAACAAACGGTCGTTCACCGGTATGCCAACGTAGGTGGGCCTTCAAATGTGAAGTCTTGTTGTACACTTTTCCACAGCCCGGAATGTGACAACTATGAATCATTTTTTTGCGCAGTTGAGCACCAGCTGGGCCAAGTCGTTCTGCTTCTTGGCAGTTGGGACAATCACAGTTTGAACGATTGGTCGAATTATACCTTTAAAATATTGAGTTCAGTATTTAGCAATAGAAATTTGACTAATTGTTCTTAAGCACTGAACACTAAGATAATGATCATCAAAGATTATCTTCAAGAAATAATGGAATATTTTCATTTGTTGGCTACTTCATGGAAGATTTATATGGCTTATGTATTTAAATAAAGCTATCCCAGTTGAAACATCCTCTGCTATAAATCCGATAAGTAATGGTCCCAGAAGTAAAGGAGAAACAAATTAAATTCACATTGTCTTTTAAAAGTGGGATAGCAGTAATTTTATAGAAAATAATATCATCAATATTCTATTAAAATACTGATAATAATGAGTTTTGTAATAGATTCTTTTGTAATTCTGCAATGTACTTGAAGCTTTTGACCCATTATAATGTTCATAGTGGCTAGCAAAAGATGCTTCTTATCAAGCGTAAGATAATAATAACAATAATAAAATGGTGATTATGAACATTAAAAGTCGTGCATTTGCGCATGCAGTTAATAAAAATGACTGCTATGCAATTGTTACTTTAATAATATTCTTACCGCTTGACGGTGGGTAGAGATTTTGAAGGACTGATCATTTGGCCACTGGGCAGAAATGAAAAATTTGGTTGATTAAGAGCAGGACTGAAACCACTTGCATTCTGTGGACCATATTCCATAGATGATGGATGATGATGATGGTAAGGTGCAGGACGCATCGATGAAGTTGCATCTAGCCAACTGCTAGAACCACCATGAAAATCCCACCAGCTACTGCCTGATGGATTAACTGCGTGTGCAGCAGTTCCATGTAGCCAGTTGCTTCCAGGATATGGACTGTAAACTGCAGTTGTAAGCGCAGGGGTTGTTGGAATGGATGTGTTTCCTGGCTGAAACATTGTTGACAATTCAGCGGTAAATCCACTTCCTGCAGTTGGTGCATTCTGAGTTAGCACTGAAGAAGAATTACAATAGGAAAGCATGGACAAATCAGACGCATTGCTGACGGGCAATTTCTTCCATGGCTGAAAGCTACTACTTTTCCCTGCCAAACAACTAGTAGTGGTAGAACTGTTGGTAAAATTTAGCGTAGAGCTGCTTTTGCTGTTCACTGCACGATTGCATTGGGATGTCAACATTGCCAACGGATTCTGGCCCATCGAATGATCCTAAATGAGAGAATGCTAGCGTATTGGAGTTCGTTGACAATAATATTCATTTTCAAACTGCTTAAATGCACATTATATTGACAACATTTAATTCTTATACTGAGGCAATTACTCAATAGCCGTTGGCCTGAGCTAATGAATTTAGCTCCAAGAAAGAGCTCAATAGACGAAAATGAAGCTGGCTATAGGGTCAATAGTGTCCGACAGAGATCTCTTGTCATTTTCGTTGGACATGACACAGAAGTATTCTGACCCCAGCAATGAATCGAGGAAATCTCGTCTGCGTTCATTAGCTGAAATATTTTAATCTTTTCTGTTGAAAATTCAGCAGTGCTGATGTAAACAAAGTGCATAAAGCTAATCTAAAGCTTAGCATTCCCTATATCACTGATGTTTCTGATGCGAACGGTCACTCAGTTGTAAAGGAATACAGGTTACGTTAAAAATATAGCTGCGCACTGGTTTCCAATACTGCCTTTTCAAGTATGATGCTTTTTGCTTTTGCTGGTAGTTCATTTAACATTAGTGCAGATGATTTGCTTTCTATATAAATAAGTGGACTTTATGATGATCTTTTTATTCACTGATCATTTAAACGTAAAAAATGCGCTTTGCGTGGAAAATAGAATAGTCAAAAGATCACCGACTGCTAATTATTTAAGTTATGCTTTACAAAAGACCTTGTACAGATGAAATTAATTATTTTTTGTTGGAAATGAATTTTGATTTAGCTGTGATCAACATTTATACTGGGTCATACTTTGCATTCCTAACGTCTCTTTCTGTTTGTATGATGAATAAATTAACTTAAGAATATCAAGAAATAAAAATTCAAGTTGTGCTATAAGCAGAAAGACAATTTTACAAGTTAAAAATTAATCCACGAAAATAAAGGTCTCTCAATTTGTTATTAATATGCTTCTGAACAATCTGAAGTTATCTGAAGTAAAAGTTTTAATTGATATTTTCCAAGCTCAGTGTTGTACAGTTTTCAATGAACATTAATTTTTGTTCATAACAACATTTGTTTATGCAATAAGAAAATGCAAATTTATTTTACTTACGAGGCTAGTTGAAGCAGTTGCTATAGCCATAGTGAAAATACAAAGCAGTGCCGCTGAAGGTGACTTGCCTTTAGCAGAGTGCTTCAAGGTATATTTTTAAGGTAAACATTAAACAGATACAAACTTGGTGAGCTCTTTTTTCAACCTGTTATTGAACGTTTATTGCCAACCGGCCAAATTTATTGCAGTTTTATAGACGAATTTTCCAAAGCAAGACAATAATATCAGAAAATGGGCTTGTGAGCAAGAAAATGTACAGGCCGTGATGGGCCTGTTTGAGATAATAAAGTCTGTCTGAAACAACTACATTCTCTGCTGTTGTTATTTTTGACAATGAAGAACACCTTGTAGAATAAAAATGCGTCACATGGCTCTGACATGCTAATAAATGAAAATGAAGTGAAGCAGACCATGTGGCGCTAAGCCATTGCTATGATCAAATAAGGAACAATGGTCTCTACTTTGACAAGGTTTTCATTTGGCAATTTGGCAAAGCCGTAACTGAGCCAGATTTGCTTATCGTAATATGTCTGGCCTGCTCAGCAGGTTGCGACCTTTCACAGCTTCTCTGCACTGCAAACATTCCCGAAAAACATACACTATGGTATCGTAAAATTTCGATCAAAAACCTGTTGACCATAATACTGATCCGTGCTTAATCCACATGCTCTATCACGTAATCATTGTAGTTATTGTAGACAACTGCCCATTCTTGAGTAACCCGTCTGATTTTATGGCATTATTTTAAAAAGATTGTGACAAGTTTAAAATTCCTATGAAAACTGCTTTTTTATTGGTTTCAAAAATTAACTGTGCAGTGCATATGAATTTTACAACCAGTGTCATAAGTTTTGTCAAATTAGCTGCTCCAGTTAACACTAGCTCTAGTGATGGATTTTTTAAATAATTTTTCGATTCTACAGTTCTTCTATTCCAGGGAATATCTGAAGGTGTGATTCTGTGAGAAATTATGCAATTTATTTACATCGGAAATGAAACAATACTCATTAATGTCTTTTCACTTAACGCCAACAATTCAGCCAACCTCACGGAAAAGATAATTATCACCGCACGGTGTAAGCCTAATCAGCATAAGCTAGAGTGACGAATAATATCCAGCTAAGCGCTGACCTTTTTCTACAAAAGAAGCTCGCTCAGCGGTCGGTTTCTTTTTTAAAATAATATTACAAAAGTGAAAGGTCAGTATATTATGACGCTGTACCTGCTGTCAAACCAGCGATGGTGATCTAATAGGTTTTATAATTTGCCTTGGTTATCTTCACTCTAGGCTTCACAGGTAAATTTTTGTTCTGCTCTTAATTGAATAATTATTCTCTTAGCAAATTTTTTTTACACAGTTTCCGTGTGTGTTTTTAAATTATTTTACTAAAATATGAAATAGAATATTTATTATATGATGAAAAATTGCAATCTTTTCCCCCTTATCAACTGATAACTTCACTTACCATATTATTATGTGTTGAAATGAAAGCAGAACAATACCAAAAATGTTTGAAAATATCATATGAAGTTACAGTAAACTAGTCATGATTGCAGTGTCAGTGATTTAAGTTATAGCGAAAATGAAAAGTCAAGCTACTAACTAAGTCACAAAAAGATCGCTTTGGGCCAATAGGCTGCTTTTTGTATACGGTCGTCAAGCGACGACTTTGAACAAGAAGCTTCTAGTTATCCAATTCGATGATCACAAACAACCCTTATTTTTAACGATTTATTTAACTAATTATGAATGTTAGACGTTGGTACATTATAATTTCCTGAAACGTTGTTCAATGTTGGTGATCATCCTAATTGCTCGTTGGCACCTCACTGCCGTCGATGGCAAAGCTATCTTATTGCTGAGTCACGTATGCCACTTTCAAAGAGCAGCACCTGCAAGCAGCGGCAAGGTTCGTCGGCGCGGAAATGATTACCCGTCATTATGTTGCTCCTTTCGCATGGACGAGCGTTGCCTGGTGTACTGGTCGATCAAATCTAGGTGAAGCGGCCGCCAAAGAGGAAGCCGCACCGCTAGCGTCGGCTGCTTAAAGTGCGCGTCTGTCTCAGGCAACGATTTTCAACTACGTTTGCCTAATGCAAACGGAAGAAAAGTGTTAAGCAAAAGTCAAACTCCAATTATACCATCCACCGCTAATAACTACTTACAACACAATTGTTTGAAAACAAAGACTCTTTTATCAAGTATACGGTAGTAGTTGATGTTTCGCAAAGCAAGAAGTAGCCGTTTATCAGCAGTTGTAATTCAACTGCCATCTACTGCTGCTGCTGCTTCCTCTTCCTCAATCATTTTATAAAAGAAGAATAAATTAGAACAATTTGTTTCAAAAATATATTTTACAAGCAAAAAATGGTTCCTATTTAACAGAAAAATTTTAATGTTGACAATTTCATTTGAAATTAAATAAGTAAATACATCTATGTATCATTATAATAGCAGTTTTCATTTTATAAGAAAAAAAATTTGTCATCAGATAAAATAGAGGCTTTGTTTGTGGAAATATTTATTGAAATATGTTTATTTTTATCTTTTTTAAATATATTTGTAACTAAAATTTTTTTCTTTAATTCACTTGAAGCATACATTTCTTAGTAATATGCTTTCATTGTTAAAAAAACACTAATTATATTAAAATTAGCTTATGTTTTATTTCAAAGTACTTTTCATTTCAACTTATTTCTACTATTTATTATGGAAACTAAAAATGACAAATAATTCATCACATCATATATTATTTTCCTTTTGGCGACTCGTTTGCCATGCAAATACTGAACTTACTCATCACTGTTGCAAATGGAAGTTTTGAATGTTGATGTTTTCTTTTAATTAATTTGAAAAGCAATTCAAATAAATATTTATTTTATTTGCATATAATTTTCACTTCAATTATGACTTTTTCTTATTTTTATTTTTGATTTATCACATGAATTTTCAAATATTCATGCTGCAAATGGTTGTTGGAGTTTGCGTCCGTTGGAAGTGAAATTTGCATATGGTAATTTTGCACTGCGTGAACAACGATACTCATTGTGGGTTGTGTTGTCGGGACGCAGTGAGTTGCGTATTAACAAGAGAGCGAGGAAGAATTTTCTGAACAGATGCAACAGAGTTTGTTTGCCAATCCTGTTGCTTCAATCTCAGGAGGAAAATTTCTAATCTACTACGTACCCAAGAAGCGTTAATTAGAGATGTCCGAAGGTCGTACGAGTGGAATTAATCATCATGAAAAATTAATGATAACAACTAGAGTGCTTATTTTTTGGCGCAAAAGTGAAGTAAAAAAAATTTTAACACAAAAAAGGTTTTAATTTTTTGTTCCATTAAAATTATACCATTTATAATGATGGTGATGCATTAGTTTTGTTTAAAATTTCAGTTGGACGACAAGATTGCGATTTGATTGCTTTCAATTTTCGCCTGCAGAAGCAAGCAGTGACGTCATTAGGTGAGTATTTTTCTTCGGTTCTTGAGTAAAGTAGGAATGAAGATGAATAAATTTCCTTGCAGCTGTTTAAAATAGACGATTTAAACGCTTTATCATGCTTAAAACAAAATTCCATATACAAAACAAAGAATTTAAATTACACGCAAAATAACTGTACAAAATTGTGAAAGTTGTTTTGAATAATCATCTAGAATTAACAAGATGTACATAAATTTTCTACAATTTTAGTTTTGTGTATGAAGATAAATTTATTGAAAAGAAAAAGAAAACTTTTGTCAATAATTCAATGTTTGCCGTATGCTAGTTACACAACGCATAAGCTAGCTAACAGGTACGGCAGAGAAGAATCCAGATTTTAGTTGCGCTAAAGAGAAAAAGCATTGAGTTGTTAGTTTGAAGGCAAAGTGGAATTGGATGCATGGTAGTTTTTCTTCGACACTCTGGTCATGGTAGTGATGAGGCGAAGTATTTTCTTGATCAAGCATAAATAAAATGAAAAACAGCAGTTGGGGGACAAACGTAACCAGAATTGCAATAGTTCCGCATTGCAGAGTACTCACGGAATATGCGAGGAACAAGCGACGTTTTCTTGCCAACTGACTGCTGCTCTGGCCATTCGTTTTCGTTCTAAACAAAAAGTCAACAAGAACAGCTGTTGAACGTTAGCTGTAGCTTTGATGCATAACGTAGGCGAAAACAACTTTAGCTAATAGCTAACAGCTTACTACTAATATTGCTATTGCTGCTGTTGCTGCTGCTACTACTACTATTACTACTACTACTACTACTACTACTACTACTGCTACTGCTGCTGCTGCTGCTGCTGCTGCTGCTGTCGCCAAGAGTAGTCTTTGAATTTGTTGCTGCTTTGTGCACATCATCACTGCTACTAACTAACGAACTGGTCTTGCTTAGTCGTTGTGCATATCACACGCGCTCCATTCATATTCATTCTTCCACTGACAACTACTGA